>NC_088865.1:8921764-8956043 GCF_032884065.1 Artemia franciscana
AACCCACTGGTTATCTACTTCGATGGTGGTACCGTTACACTTCTTTATTATTGCTGTTTTACCGCCATCTTCAGTAGATCTTCTTCTATATTGTGGGTAACCATCATTGCCAGTAATTGTGTTTGATACTAAAAGTCGAGGATATTTCTTTGTGCACCTTCCTTTGGCCATGCATGGTGAATTTTCGTTCAGTGCACCGCAAGGTCCATGTATTATATTTTTTACAATAATATCATGTAACCCCTTATCGACATTTTTATCAGGTATTTCAGCGGAAATCACATCAATCAATTTCGTTCGAAGTAATTTTTTTATGTAGCCAGATTAGTATATGTGCGTGTGGCAAACCTCGTTTTTGCCATTCCACTGAGTACATCCAGCATCGCACTGACCCAAACACTTCAAGTTTTGCTATGTAGTTTATCAGTGATTTCAGCTTTTGCCGGAAGACACGGGCCTTGTCCTTGAAGTAAAAGCTGCAGTATCTCGTCCCAAGATTGATTACATTTAAATCTAATAAATAAATCTGGACGACCATAGAGACGAACATACGCAATAGCATCTTGAGCATATTCATGCATATGACGGGGACTGCCAGCATATGACGAAGGTAAAATTGTTAATCTTCCAACGTTTGTGGTATTACCGTCATTTATAACTGCATCTCGCAAATGAATGTATTGTTCAGAGCGCAACTTGGTCTGATTCAGGTGGATATATAGCAAATGTTCTGATTCAATTATAGCATACATATCAACGACCAATTGGTGAAACAATTCACGGCATTTTAAAATATAATTTCCTTCATCCTGCCGAATCACTAGTCTATAGGAATAATAATACATTGCACTGCATTTCTTATTCATTTCTTTGTTAGTGGCTGGATTCATCAATTTAATATTAAAGGGATAGCCCTCGCCTCCATCCCAAAAAATGATAGGATATTGTAGGGCATCGTAGCATCGATGAGTTTCAGCAATTCTTAACAACTGAGCGTTTCGCTTATGAAGAATAATATCTCTAGGTAAAAACTGATCACCGACCATAACGATTGCCACTTCGTCAATTGGAGCATTGTATCTACGCACATGTTGGCCAGGAGGCGTTTTGTCAGCGGAAATAACAATTTTATGCGTATCAGTAGGCATCAAATCGATGGCTGTTTTGAACAGACGCACTAAATTATTATTTTCGTGGAAAAGATGTTGCAATTCGGAAACGATTGTCCTTTCAACGTTGGGAGAAATTTCGCAATGTGCATTCAATTCAGAAAATCTATCACTGATGAAGTACAATTGTAAAAATTTATGATTCTCGCCTGAGAATGGTAGAAGGGACCCTGCTCTATGATAAATTTGCCCTTTTACTTTGAAAGTAGACATAAATTGATCTGGATTTTCGATTTGGGCTCCAAACAACGTCATTTGGAAACATGAGTTATATTTTCTGATTTTTGACAAAAAACGCTTAGATTCTGACGTAGTTCCAGTAAGGAAAGTCTTCAATGGCTCTGGTGGTGCAGCCAATAGAGGAAGTTTAACTTTTCCTGAGGCGCAACACATTCCCATTGTTTCACCATTGAATTTCAAGGCCTTACAATAGGGACAAATTTTAGACATTGTCCCGATTTGAACACATCTACTCAAGCTATAATCATCGACTGGGCTGTACCTGAATGCCAGGCGATAACTTTCAGGTTGCTCTGATTCCTCGGCACGCTTTCTTTTCTTACTTTCTCTATCAGCAGCAAGCCTGATTTCTTGCTGCTGCTTCCGAGGCGTGATTCCTCGGCACGCCTTCTTTTTTCACTTTCTCTTTTAGCAGCAAGTCTGCTTTCGCGTTGCTCTGGTAGTTCCTCGGCACACTTTCTGTTCTTTCTTTCTCTATCAGCCTCAAGCCTGTTTCCTATCTGTTCTTTTGATTCCTCGGCACGCTTTCTTTTCTGACTTTCTCTATCAGCAGCAAGTTTTTTGGCATAGACTCTTTGAGCATCTTCATCAGCTTTTACCATTGTAAGTTCATCAGTCATTTTAAACTTAAACATTGATAGATTTCTACGTGAACATATATGTCTTAAATATCTTTAATGACGTCACCGTCATAGCAAAAATGACGACAACTAACTTCATGACTAAATATCTTAGTGACGTCACTGTCATAGCAAAAATGACGACAACTAACTTCATGACGTCAGTCGACACAGAAACATGACGTCACCTGACAGACAGACAGACACACAGACAGACAACTTATTTTTATATATATAGACTAGCTGTTGGGGTGGCGCTTCGCGCCACCCAAACACCTAGTTGGTGGGGCGCTTCGCGCCCCCCAAGCCCCCCGGCGTGCGTAAGTCGTTACGCGCCATATTAGTTACGCACCATTGTAGCTGTGTCCCTGTGTCCCACCTGTGAATAGAGAGATATAAATATATATTTTTAACTACGTAAAACATGCGAATATACAACATTCTTCGCTGTCCCATTGTCTGTGCATATAAATAACATTTATATTTATATGTCTGTGCATATACAAAGCCTTATGTACTAATAATGACGTCATATGCAAACGCTCTTTTAACAAACAAACAAACATGCATACACACAACTCGCGTCGCGCCACCCCAACACCTAGTTGGTGGGGCGCTTCGCACCCCCCAAGCCCCCCCGCGCGCGTAAGTCGTTACGCGCCATATTAGTTACGCGCCATTGTAGCTGTGTCCCACCTGTGAATAGAGATATATATAAATATATATTTTTAACTACGTAGAACATGCGAATATACAACATTCTTCGCTGTCCCATTGTCTGTGCATATAAATAGCATTTATATTCCCTGTGTCCCGGTCGTCATTTGTGTCCTAGTGTCCCAGTTTGTATTTTCTCTTTGAGTGTCCCGGTCGTCATTTATATTCCCTGTGTCCCAGTGTCCCGGTTGTCATTTGTGTCCCGGTCTGTAATTTCTATTCAAACAATCCCTGTGTCTCAGTCGTCAATTATATATCCCGCCTGCGTCCCCGGCGTCCCCGTTGTAGTTGTTTCCCTGCGTCCCGGTCGTCATTTATATTCCCGGTCGTGATTTGTGTCCGGGTGTCCCAGTTTGTAATTTTTCTTTGAGGTTCCTGGTCGTCATTTATATTCCCTCTGTGTCGGTCGTCTCTGTGTCCCGGTCTGTAATTTATCTTTGAGTGTTTTTTCTTTTTAGTTTTTTTAGTTTTTTACATTTTTTCAGTTTTTTTTTTCTTCTTTATTTTTCAGCGTCACTATGAAGTACATATCGCCGAACCTTTTTTTTTAAACTTAAATCTGGTAGGCATTGATGACCTTATCCAAGTCAAAATCCCAAACCCAATCATCATCGCTATCATTTTCAGTTTTGATATGTTTTGACTCTCGCTTTCCAGGTGGATTTTCATCTAACTGCGCGGTTTTGCGTTCTTTAGCCGCAAGCCTGTTTTCTTGCTGTTCTTTTGATTCCTCGGCACGCTTTCTTTTCTTTCTTTCTCTATCAGCCTCAAGCCTGTTTCCTTGCTGTTCTTTTGATTCCTCGGCACGCTTTCTTTTCTGACTTTCTCTATCAGCAGCAAGTTTTTTGGCATAGACTCTTTGAGCATCTTCATCAGCTTTTGCCATTGTAAGTTCATCAGTCATTTTAAACTTAAACATTGATAGATTTCTACGTGAACATATATGTCTTAAATATCTTTAATGACGTCACCGTCATAACAAAAATGACGACAACTAACTTCATGACTAAATATCTTTAATGACGTCACTGTCATAGCAAAAATGACGACAACTAACTTCATGACGTCAGTCGACACAGAAACATGACGTCACCTGACAGACAGACAGACACACAGACAGACAACTTATTTTTATATATATAGACTAGCTGTTGGGGTGGCGCTTCGCGCCACCCCAACACCTAGTTGGTGGGGCGCTTCGCGCCCCCCCAAGCCCCCTGGCGGCGTAAGTTGTTACGCGCCATATTAGTTACGCGCCATTGTAGCTGTGTCCCTGTGTCCCACCTGTGAATAGAGATAGATATAAATATATATTTTTAACTACTTAAAACATGCGAATATACAACATTCTTCGCTGTCCCATTGTCTGTGCATATAAATAACATTTATATTTATATGTCAGTTTTTTATGTTTTGAGTTTTGATATGTTTTGACTCTCGCTTTCCAGGTGGATTTTCATCTAACTGCGCGGTTTTGCGTTCTTTAGCCGCAAGCCTTACTTTTCATTTTCAGTTTTGATATGTTTTGACTCTCGCTTTCCAGGTGGATTTTCATCTAACTGCGCGGTTTTGCGTTCTTTAGCCGCAAGCCTGTTTTCTTGCTGTTCTTGTAATTCCTCGGCACGCTTTCTTTTCTTACTTTCTCTATCAGCTGCAAGCCTGTTTTCTTGCTGTTCTTGTGATTCCTCGGCACGCTTTCTTTGCTTACTTTTCTATCAGCAGCAAGTTTTGTGGCATAGACTCTTTGAGCAGCTTCCTCGGCTGTTGTCATTGTAGGTTCTTCAGTCATTATACAATTAAACATTTCTCCGTGAACGCATGTCTTAAATACCATTAATGACGTCACCGTCATAGCAAAAATGACGACAACTAACTTCATGACGTCAGTCGACACAGAAACATAACGTCACCTGACAGACAGACAGACACACAGACAGACAACTTATTTTTAAATATATGGATATATATATATACTAGCTGTTGGGGTGGCGCTTCGCGCCCCCCCCCAAGCCCCCCCCGCGCGCGTAGGTCGTTACGCGCCATATTAGTTACGCGCCATTGTAGTTGTGTCCCTGTGTCCCACCTCTGAATATAGATAGATTTATATATGTGTTTCAAACTACGTAAAAATTGCGAATATACAACATTCTTGGCTTTCCCATTGTCTGTCCATATACAAAGCCGTATGTACTAATAATGACGTCATATGCAAACGCTCTTTTTACAAACAAACAAACATGCATACACACAACTCGTTTTTATATAGATAGATAGATAGATAGATACAATACAAATTAACTGCGTAAAACTTGCGAATATACAACATTCTTCGCTGTCCAATTGTCGCTGCATATAAATAAATTGTCAGGTTTACCGACCCTCGAACATGCAACGTACAATTGTCCATGGGAAAAACAATCAGTATTGAGATCTATACCACATTTTTATAATGAGTGACCTTGAGCTTTGTTAATGGTGATTGCAAATGCTAATCGAATTGGGAATTGCAATCTTTTAAATTGAAAAGGCAGATCCGTTGGAATCATGGGAATGCGAGGAATAAGAACAGCCTCACCCTCAAAAGGCCCAGTCAAGATTGTGGCCTCTATTAGGTTTTCCATTGTTTTTTTTTACGGCAAGTCGCGTGCCATTGCAAAGCTTTGGTGGGTTGATATTTATTAAAAGTATTATTGGTACGCCTATTTTTAGTTGTAGCACGTGTGGTGGAAACCCTGAAAGATCCACGGAATTTAAAAATTTAGATGGATAATTAACCGCTTCATTTGGTTCCAAAACTGTGTCGACTGACTTGTAAAGGACTGCCTGGTCTCGAATCTTGGTCAAAACAATATTGTTGATTTCGTGGACGTCTATATTTTTGGGTGCGAGAATCGCTCTTTCACTTAGCCATTTATTATTTTTATAATTTTTTAGAATATTCGGAAATACTTTTTCAATCAATTCATTTTTGGACGTCACTAAATTACAGAAATCAGCAGGTAGTTGTATACGTCCTGAAATTGAGTTTACTGGGAGCTTTCCGTTTCCCATTGCCAGCAATTGATCTGAAAATGTTTGACCAGAGTCATCATTTTGCAATCGGACACGCATATTTGTAGTTAATTTTAATGTTTTTACGTATGCCCATAAATTAGAATTTTTCAGGCAAGCATTCATTTCGTCTGCAGGAGTTGATCTAGGTATTATAGGTAATGTTTGCCTGAAATCTCCCGCAAGCAACATTAATGTGCTGCCAAAGGGTTTCGACTTCCCTCGCAAATCTTTCAAGCATTGATCCAGAGCCTCGAACGATTTTTGTGTGCCATTGTGCACTCATCCCAAATAATAAGTTTGCATTGCTGCAATACTTTACTCATCCCATATGATTTGGAAATATTGCACGTGGGAGTTTCTGTAGAATGCAAGTTCAGAGGCAATTTCAAAGCGGAATGAGCAGTTCTTCCACCAGGCAGCAATGTTGCGGCTATTCCGGACGACGCAATTGCCAACGCTATATCATTTTTTGATCGAATTGATGCCAGAATCAGTTTTATCAAAAACGTTTTACCAGTACCTCCTGGCGCATCCAAAAAGAAAATTTCACCGACGTTGTTATCAACACAATGTATTATCGTATCATTAATGTCTTTTTGTTCCGACGTTAACTTGGAAATGTTATTTTGTACATACGACAATAGATCACTCGTACTGTAACTTTGTTCACGATCCAATTCTACACATGTCGAAACACCAGCGATACGGTTAGGTGAAGGCATTCCCAAATCCTGAAGAGGTTTGTTTGCCATACGTACGCACAAATCTTCTATAACAACTAAAATGTAGTTATAAATTTCTGATGTAAAATCAAATTCATATCTGACGTCTCTAACTGTTTTCGATGGAGTATATCTTCGGACATTTTTGACTTATATTTTTCCCATAGCTCTGTAGGAGCTGATGGAAAGCAAGTTGTTAAAATGATGCCAAACAATGCACGAATTTGACTTGGGGTTGACGTTTCGCACGCGTCATTGATGCAGTTATCCCAGTGTTGGTCATTCTCCAATAAATTCAGAGCTTGGCATGCACTACGGTAAGTGTCATGTATAGTACCATTTAGAGTCCTCAAATACTCAAAGGATGTCGGACCGGGCACATTCACCAAAAGCAGGCGTAGAAAGAAGCATTCATGTTGATTGGGGGTAACGGTGTAGAGTCTTCCTATCGTGGTATCTTTGAAGATGGTAGGTTGGCCGTCGACTGACTTACCCTGTTTTCGACGTTCAAATACTTTATTTTTAGTATTCCACGTGTAATACGAAGGCACTTCAGTATACAGCAGTTTTTTTGCAAAAGAATCATTTTTGCAAAGCGAAAAGAAAGCGGTTAACTTTGTATCCGGTGGATTCAGGGCTCTTTTTTGCACGTTGGTTTCCGAGAAATAAACACGTTGACCATTCTGTAAATGTACCGCTAAGTGAACAACAGCTGGACTACGTTCATGTATCGGAAATGAAAGAATTCGCCAAACAGCTTCATTACTGTTTATGTATCTTCCAGCCTGATATTGTACGATTTCGTCGATATCTTTGATTTCGGGCTGCAAGCCAAAAACTGCCATGTCACTGCCTTTGTTGACGTATTTACATATGTATTTGATTGCCTTTACGGAGTTACAGTATTCAACGTTTATGTGTGCATTAAATGTTTTTGATAATAATGGGGAATATGGAACAACCCACTGGTTATCTACTTCGATGGTGGTACCGTTACGCTTCTTTATTATTGCTGTTTTACCGCCATCTTCAGTAGATCTTCTTCTATATTGTGGGTAACCATCATTGCCAGTAATTGTGTTGGATACTAAAAGTCGAGGATATTGCTTTGTGCACCTTCCTTTGGCCATGCATGGTGAATTTTCGTTCTGTGCACCGCAAGGTCCATGTATCATATTTTTTACAATAATATCATGTAACCCCTTATCGACATTTTCATCAGGTATTTCAGCGGAAATCACATCATCAATTTCGTTCGAAGTAATTTTTTTATGTAGCCAGATTAGTATATGTGCGTGTGGCAAACCTCGTTTTTGCCATTCCACTGAGTACATCCAGCATCGCACTGACCCAAACACTTCAAGTTTTACTATGTATTTTATCAGTGATTTCAACTTTTGCCGGAAGACACGGACCGTAATGTCATGTCTATGAACCGCCGATTGTCCTTGAAGTAAAAGCTGCAGTATCTCGTCCCAAGATTGATTACATGTAAATGTAATAAATAAATCTGGACGACCATAGAGACGAACATACGCAATAGCATCTTGAGCATAGTCATGCATATGATGGGGACTGCCAGCATATGACGAAGGTAAAATTGTTAATCTTCCAACGTTTGTGGTATTACCGTCATTTATAACTGCATCTCGCAAATGAATGTATTGTTCAGAGCGGAGCTTGGTCTGATTCAGGCGGATATATAGCAAACGTTCTGATTCAATTTTAGCATACATATCAACGACGAATTGGTGAAACAATTCACGGCATTTTAAAATATAATTTTCTTCATCCTGCCGAATCATTAGTCTATAGGAATAATAGTGCATTGCACTGCATTTCTTATTCATTTCTTTGTTAGTGGCTGGATTCATCAATTTAATATTAAAGTGATAGCCGTCGGCTCCATCCCAAAAAATGATAGGATATTGCAGGGCATCGTAGCATTGATGAGTTTCAGCAATTCTTAACAACTGAGCGTTTCGCTTATGAAGAATAATATCTCGAGGTAAAAACTGATCACCGACCATAACGATTGCCACTTCGTCGATAGTTGGAGCATTGTATCTACGCACATAATTGCCTGGAGGCGTTTTGTCAGCGTAAATAACAATTTTATGCGTATCAGTAGGCATCAAATCGATGGCTGTTTTGAACAGACGCACTAAATTATTATTTTCGTGGAAAAAATGTTGCAATTGGGAAACGATAGTCCTTTCAACGTTGGGAGAAATTTCGCAACGTGCATTCAATTCAGAATTTCTATTACTGATGAAGTACAATTGTAAAAATTTATGATTCTCGCCTGAGAATGGTAGAAGGGACCCTGCTCTATGATAAATTTGCCCTTTTACTTTGAAAGTAGACATAAATTGATCTGGATTTTCGATTTGGGCTCCAAACGACGTCATTTGGAAACATGAGTTATATTTTCTGATTTTTGACAAAAAACGCTTAGATTCTGACGTAGTTCCAGTAAGGAAAGTCTTCAATGGCTCTGGTGGTGCAGCCAATAGAGGAAGTTTAACTTTTCCTGAGGCGCAACACATTCCCATTGTTTCACCATTGAATTTCAAGGCCTTGCAATAGGAACAAATTTTAGACATAGTCCCGATTTGAACACATCCACTCAAGCTATAATCATCGACTGGGCTGTACCTGAATGCCAGGCGATAACTTTCAGGTTGCTCTGATTCCTCGGCACGCTTTCTTTTGGCATTATCTTTTGAAGCCGCAAGCCTGTTTTCACGTTGCTCTTGTGATTCCTCGGCACGCTTTCTGTTCTTACCTTCTCTATCAGCCGCAAACCTGTTTTCTTGCTGTTCTTGAGATTCCTCGGCACGCTTTCTTTTCTTACTTTCTCTATCAGCCGCAAGTTTTTTGGCATAGACTCTTTGAGTAGCTCTTTGAGCACTTTCAACATAATTATTCCAAGTAGACATCTTATAATTTTCACTAATTCGTGACGAGTTGAAGTCACACGTTGAATAGCAGGAACCTAACAAAAAACAAAACAAATTCTAAAATATTCAGGTAATTTTCTATTTTGAAATAAAAACTAAAAATTATTGCTCAGACAACATAAATATTTTTGATGTTTACATAATAGCTTTATTGGTTCTGGACTGAAAACTATATATATATATATATATATATATATATATATATATATATATATATATATATATATATATATATATATATATATATATATATCCTCCTTTATTTTTCAGTTTTTTTCCTTTTTTTAGTTTTTTTTTGTTTTTCAGTTTTTAGTTTTTTTTATGTTGCATGTGCAAGAGTCAGTAAACCTGACAATCTACTTATATGTCCCCCAACGGTAGTTTTTATATATATAGATAGATTCGGTCGTTATTTGTGTCCCGGTGTCCCTGTTTGTAATTTCTCTTTGAGTGTCCCGGTCGTCATTTATATTCCCTGTTTCCTGGTGTCCTGGTCGTCATTTGTGTCCCGGTGTTCCGGTCTGTAATTTCATCAGTTGACAAACATGACGTCGTCATAACAAACATGACGACAACTAACTTCATGACGACATACAGCTCAATCCTAATGACGTCAGTCGACAGACAGACAAACAACTTATTTATATATATATATATATATATATATATATATATATATATATATATATATATATATATATATATATATATATATATATATATATATATATATATATATGTTTTAACTACGTAAAACTTGCGAATATACAACATTCTTTGCTGTCCCATCGTCTGTGCATATAAATAGATTGTCAGGTTTACCGACTCTTGAACATGCAACGCATAATGGTCCATGGGAAAACAATCCGTATTCAGATCTATACCTCATGATTCTATTGATTGCCCTTGAGCTTTGTTGATGGTGATTGCTAATCGACCATTTCCTTTGTTGCCGTCGTCATTTATATATCCCCCTGTGCCCCCGGCGTCCCCGTTGTAGTTGTGTCTCTGTGTCCGGGTCGTCATTTATATTCCCTGTGTCCCCGTCGTCATTTGTGTCCCGGTGTCCCAGTCTGTGATTTCTATTTGAGTGTCCCGGGCGTCATTTATATTCTTCAGGATATTGTAGGGCATCGTAGCATCGATGAGTTTAAGCAATTCTTGTCAACTGATTGTTTCGCCTATAAAGAATATTATCTCGAGGTAATAACTGATCACCGACCACAACGATTGCCACTTTGTTGATAGTTGCGTATCAGGAGGCATCAATTCGATTGCTGTTTTTAAGCAGAAGCACTAAATTATTATTTTTGTGGAAAAGATGATATATATAAATATATATACATATATATTTTCTTTTTAGTTTTTTTGTAGTTTTTTCCTTTTTTAGTTTTTTTCTTCTTTTGTATTAATGCTAAAGCCAAGGTTCAAACCTGGAGCCTCTCGGACCTAGAACCTGAAACACAACGCTTTACCAACTCAGCTACTTCGACGTGAATACATTCGTTTTGAGCAGCTTCCTCGGGTGTTGCCATTGTTGTCCTGGTCGTTATTTATATTGCCTGTGTCCCGGTCGTCATTTGTGTCCCGGTATCCCAGTCTGTAATTTCTCCTTGAGTGTCCCGGTCGTTATTTATATTCCCTCTGTCCCGGTCGTCATTTGTGTCCCGGTCTGTAATTTCTCTTTGAGTGTTTTTTCTTTTTAGTATTTTTTAGTTTTTTACATTTTTTCTTTTTTCAGTTTTCTTTTTCTTTTTTATTTTTCAGCTTCACTATGAAATACATATTGCCGAACCTTTGTTTTTTTAACTAAAATCTGGTAGGCATTGATGACCTTATCCAAGTCAAGATCCCAAACCCAATCATCATCGCTATCATTTTCAGTTTTGATATGTTTTGACTCTCGCTGTCCAGGTGGATCTTCATCTAACTGCGCGGTTTTGCGTTCTTTAGCCTCAAGCCTGTTTCCTTGCTGTTCTTTTGATTCCTCGGCACGCTTTCTTTTCTGACTTTCTCTATCAGCAGCAAGTTTTTTGGCATAGACTCTTTGAGCATCTTCATCGGCTTTTGCAGCCGATGAACTTTGTAAGTTCATCAGTCATTTTAAACTTAAACATTAATAGATTTCTACGTGAACATATATGTCTTAAATATCTTTAATGACGTCACCGTCATAGCAAAAATGACGACAACTAACTTCATGACGCCAGTCGACACAGAAACACGACGTCACCTGATCCACAGACAGAAAACTTATTTTTATATATATATAGATAGATATAATTCTAAAATTGTTAGGTAATTTTCTATTTTGAAATAAAAACTAAAAATTATTGCTCAGACAACATAAATATTTTTGATATTTACATAATAGCTTTAGTGGTTCTGGACTGAAAACTAAGTATGCTAATCAAATTGGGAATTGCAATCTTTTAGGTTGAAAAGGCAGATCCATTGGAATCATGAGAATGCGTGGAATAAGAAAAGCCTCACCCTCAAAAGGCCCTGTCAAGATTGTTGCCTCTATTACGTTATAACAGACATAACACGTCATTTGTGTCCCGGTGTCCCGGTCTGTAGTTTCGTTAGTCGACAAACATGACGTCAGACGACAAGCAACTTCATGACGACATACAGCTCAATCCTTATAATGACGTCAGTCGACAAACATGACGTCAGTCGACACACAAACATGACGTCAGTCGACAGACAGACAAACAACTTATTTATATATATATATATATATATATATATATCTATATATATAAAAATAAGTTGTCTGTCCGTTACGCCAGATTATATCTTATCTATATATATAAAAATAAGTTGTCTGTGGATCTGTGGATCTGTGGATCTGTGGATCAGGTGCATATGACGTCTGAATTATTTCACACTAATACAAAAGAAGAAAAAAAACTAAAAAAGCTAAAAAACTAAAAAAAACTAAAAAAAGGTAAAAAACTAAAAACTAAAAAAAAACTGAAAAAACTAAAAAAAGGCAAAAACTACAAAAAAACTAAAAACTAATAAAAAAAACTAAAAAAGCTAAAAAACTGAAAAAACTAAAAAAACTAAAAAAAGGTAAAAAACTAAAAAAAAAACTAAAAACTAAAAAAGAAAAAAACTAAAAAAAAAGGAAAAAACTGAAAAATAAAAGATCAAAAGGAAAAAACGGAAAAATAAAAGATAAAAAGAAAGCTAAAAAATATGAATAATATATATAAAAATAAGTTGTCTGTCTGTCTGTGGATCTGTGGATCAGGTACATATGACGTCTGAATTATTTCACACTAATACAAAAGAAGAAAAAAAACTAAAACAGCTAAAAAACTAAAAAAAACTAAAAAAAGGTAAAAAACTAAAAACTAAAAAAAAACTGAAAAAACTAAAAAAAGGCAAAAACTAAAAAAAAAAATAAAAACTAATAAAAAAAACTAAAAAAGCTAAAAAACTGAAAAAACTAAAAAAACTAAAAAAAGGTAAAAAACTAAAAAAACTAAAAACTAAAAAAGAAAAAAAAAGAAAAAAAAGGAAAAAACTGAAAAATAAAAGATAAAAAGGAAAAAACTGAAAAATAAAAGATAAAAAGAAAGCTAAAAAATATGAATAAAAATAAAAAAAAATAAAAAAGATAAAAACTACAAAAAAAACTAAAAAGAAAAAACGAAAAAAAAATAAAAAAGCTAAAAAAAGGCAAAAACCAATAAAAAAACTAAAAAGAAAAAAAGTAAAAAACTAAAAAAAACTAAAAAAGGAAAAACCATAAAATAAACTAAAAACTAATAAAAAAAACTGAAAAAAGCTAAAAAACTAAAAAGAACTAAAAAAGGTAAAAACTAAAATAACTAAAAAAGAAAAAAAACTAAAAAAAGGAAAAAAACTGAAAAATAAAGGAGAAAAAGAAAACTAAAAAAATATGAATAAAAATAAAAAAACTAAAAAGATAAAAACTTCAAAAAAAACTAAAAAGAAAAAAGAAAAAAACTAAAAAACCTAAAAAAAGGTAAAAACCAATAAAAAAAACTAAAAAGAAAAAAAGGGAAAAAATTAAAAATTTATTTCATCATATACCAATTCAAAAACGAATGTATACCGGGATGACGACCGGGACACAGGGAATATAAATGACGACCGGGACGCAGGGACACAACTACAACGGTGACGCCGGGGGCACAGGGGGGATATATAAATGACGACGGGGACACATGCAATGTTCGATTAGCAATCACCATCAACAAAGCTCAAGGGCAATCATTAGAATCATGTTCCCATGGACAATTATATGTTGCATGTTCAAGAGTCGGTATGCAATGGCACTCGACTTGCCGTAAAAAAAAACAATGGAAAACCTAATAGAGGCCACAATCTTGACAGGGCCTTATGAGGGTGAGGCTGTTCTTATTCCTCGCATTCCCATGATTCCAACGGATCTGCTTTTTCAATTTAAAAGATTGCAACACAGACAATGGGACAGTGAAGACTGTTGTATATTCACAAGTTTTACGTAGTTAATTTGTATTGTATCTATCTATCTATCTATCTATATAAAAACGAGTTGTGTGTATGCATGTTTGTTTGTTTGTAAAAAGAGCGTTTGCATATGACGTCATTATTAGTACATACGGCTTTGTATATGGACAGACAATGGGAAAGCCAAGAATGTTGTATATTCGCAATTTTTACGTAGTTTGAAACACATATATAAATCTATCTATATTCACAGGTGGGACACAGGGACACAACTACAATGGCGCGTAACTAATATGGCGCGTAACAACTTACGCGCGCGGGGCGGCTTGGGGGGGCGCGAAGCACCCCACCAACTAGTTGTTGGGGTGGCGCTTCGCGCCACCCCAACAGCTAGTATATATATATATATATCTATATATATAAAAATAAGTTGTCTGTCTGTGGATGTGTGGATGGATGTGTCAGGTGACGTCACCTGAAAAAACTGGATCAGGTGACGTCAAAACTGAAAAAACTAAAAAAGGCAAAAACTACAAAAAAAACTAAAAACTAATAAAAAAAATAAAAAAGCTAAAAAACTAAAAAAACTAAAAAAAGGCAAAAACTACAAAAAAAAACTAAAAAACTAAAAAAAAACAACTGAAAAAACTAAAAAAAGGCAAAAACTACAAAAAAAAACTAAAAACTAATAAAAAAAGTAAAAAAGCTAAAAAACTAAAAAAACTAAAAAAACTAAAAAAAGGTAAAAAACTAAAAAAAATAAAAAATAAAAAAAAACTAAAAAAAAGGAAAAAACTGAAAAATAAGCTAAAATAAAGGTAAAAACCAATAAAAAACTAAAAAGAAAAAAAGGAAAAAACTAAAAAAAATTTTCATCTAAAAAACTAAATGACGAAACTCAAAGAGAAAGCGACCAGGACAAAAGGAATGTTCGATTAGCAATCAACAAAGTACCGGGAAGCACCGGGACACAGGGAGTATGAATGACGACCAGGACATAAGTAAAAAAAAAAATTAACAAAACTAAAAAGAAGTTAAAAACTACAAAAAAACTAAAAAGAAAAAAAAACTAAAAACTAATAAAAAAACTAAAAAATCTAAAAATCTAAATAAACTAAAAAAGAAAAAAAAAGGAAAAAAATAAAGGAGAAAAACAAAACTAAAAAAGGAATGTATATACAGACCGGTACACCGGGATACAAATGACGACCGGGACACAGGGAATATAAATGACGACCGGGACACAGGGACACAACTACAACGGGGACACCGGGGGAAACAGGGGGATGTAAATGACGACCGGGACACCGGGACAGGGAATGGTCGATTAGCAATCACCATCAACAAAGCTCAAGGGCAATCATTAGAATCATGAGGCATAGATCTGAATACAGATTGTTTTCCCATGGACCATTATATGTTGCATGTTCAAGAGTCGGTAAACCTGACAATCTATTTATATGCAAAGACAATGGGACAGCAAAGAATGTTGTATATTCGCAAGTTTTACGTAGTTAAAACCATATATATATATATATATATATATATATATATATATATATATATATATATATATATATATATATATATATATATATATATATATATATATATATATATATCTATCTATATTCACAGGTGGGACATAGGGACACAACTACAATGGCGCGTAACTATTATGGCGCGTAACGACTTACGCGCGCGGGGGGGCTTGGGGGGGGCGCGAAGCGCCCCCACCAACTAGGTGTTGGGGTGGCGCGAAGCGCCACCCCAACAGCTAGTATATATATATATATATATATATATATATATATATATATATATATATATATATATATATAAGTTGTATGTATTTTTGTGTCATGGGTTTGCATATGACCTCTGAAAAATAAAGAAGAAAAAGAAAACTGAAAAAAGAAAAAAAGGGTAAAAAACGAAAGAAAACTAAAAAGAAAAAAAAGAAAAAAAGAAAAATAAATTAAAAAAAGAAAAAACCTAAAAAGAAAAAATCTAAAAAAAAATAAAAAAATTAAAAAAGGTAAAAAACTAAAAAGAAAAAAAGCTAAAAAAAACTAAAAAAGCTAAAAAACTAAAAAAAACTAAAAAAGAAAAATCAAGAAAGAAGAGAAAAAATATTTATATATATATATATATAAATAAAAAAGCTAAATAAAAAACCTAAAAAAAGAAAAAAAATAAAACTAAAAAATAATAAAACTAAAAACTAATAAAAAAAATAAAAAAGAGAATAAAAAACAAAAAAGACAAAAACTAAAGAAAAAGAAATAAAAAATAAAAAACTAAACAAAAAGTAAAAAAGAAACAAAATAAAAAATGAAAAAAACTTTTGAATAATGAGTATTCAAAAAAATTGAGGCTCTTTTAACTTTATTAATTTGTTTAAAATGTAAAAAACTGGGAATTGCACAAATATTTCAATACATTTTGACAACAGATTAAATTAATTCGAAAACCTTAAAACAGATACTCAAAAGTTTAAGGTTTATTATAAATTGTTGAGCTTTAGCATGCTTGGCACGTAAAGATTTTTCTAAGTGTCAATGTTAGAATGAACATTGACAAATTGAAAAACATTGAGAAAGATAGAATGTTACCAAAAAGCAAAACCAGGCTTGCAGCTCAAAGAGAAAGGGCCAGACTAGGAACGTGCAATTTACGTCAACGAAGGCGTGTCGAGGAGCTACTAGAGCAACGCGAAACCAGACTTGCACTTGACAGAGAAAGTAAAAAAAGAAGGCGTTTCGAGGAATCACCAAAGCAACGCTTAACCAGACTTACTGCTGAAAGAGAAAGTAAAAAAAGAAGGCGTAACGAGGAATCAGAAGAGCAATGTGAAAACATGCTTGTGGCCTTCAGAGATAATGCCAAAAGAAAGCGTGCCGAGGAATCACAAGAGCAACGTGAAAATTATCAACTGTTATTCAGGTTAAGCCCATTCGATGATTATAGCTTAAGTAGATGTGTTCAAATCGGGACTATCTCTAAATTTTGTCCGTATTGCAAAAAGATTGATCATTATGACGTCATGTGTGTATTTTGAGTATTTCTATATGACGTCATTATAGGAATCAAACAGGCTTGCGGGTCAAAGAGATAATGCCAAACAAGAGCAACTTAAAACAGGGCTGTGGCTAAAAGATAAAGTAACAAAAGAAAGTATGCCGAGGAATCACAAGAGCAACGTGAAAACAGGCTTGTAGCTCAAAGAAAAGTTACCAAAAAAATCGTGCCGAGGAAAAAATTGTTTAAAATGTAGAAAACTGGTAGTTGCACAAACATTTCAATATATTTTGATAATGGATTAAAGTAATTCGAAAACCTTAAAACAGAAACCCAAAAGTTTGAGGTTTATTAGAAATTGTTGGGCTTTAGAATGAATTTACATCAACAAAGGCGTGTCGAGGAACCACGAGAGCAACGCAAATGTATACCAAGTAATCACAAGCGTGAAAACAGGCTTTAGGCTCAAAGAGAAATTACCGAAAAACATTCATGCCGAGGAATCACAAGAACAACGTGAAAACATGCTTAAGGCTCAAAAAGAAAATGCCAAAGGAAAGTATGCCGAGGAATCACAATAACAACGTAAAAACAGGATTGCGGCCTCAAAGAGATAATGCCAAAGGAAAGCGTGCCGAGGAATCACAAGAGCAACGTCAAAATTATCGCCTGGCATTCAGGTACAGCCCAGTCGATGATTATAGCTTGAGTAGATGTATTCAAATCGGGACTATGTCTAAAATTTGTACTTATTGCAAGGCCTCGAAATTTAATGGAGAAACAATGGAAATGTGTTGCACCTCAGGAAAAGTTAAACTTCCTAAGCTGGCTTCACCACTAGAGCCATTGAAGACTTTAAGACGTTACAGACTAGAAGACCGGGACACACATGACGACTGGGACACCGGGACACAGGGACACAACTACAACAGGGACGCAGTATGGGCAAAGGGGGGATATATAAATGACGACGGGGACACAGGGAATATTTGATTAGTAATCACCATCAACAAAGCTTAAGGGCAATCATTACGAAAATGCGGTATAGATCTGAATACGGATTCTTTTCCCATGGACAATTATATGCTGAATGTTCAAGAGTCGATAAGCCGGAAAATCTATTTATATGCACAGAAAATGGGACAGCAAAGAATGGTGTAAATTTGCAAGTTTTACGTAGTTAAAAACATTTATATATTTATCCATCTATATTCACAGGTGGAACACAGTGACACAACTACAATGGTGCGTAACTAATATGGCGTGTAACGACTTACGCGCGAGGGGGGCTTGGGGGGTGCAAAGCGCTTCCCTCCCCCCAACTAGGTGTTGGTGTGGCGTGAAGCGCCACACCAACAGCTAGTAGTTATATAAAAAATAGTATTTCCTTTAAAGTTTTAACAAAGAAATCTGATGGGTGAATTGAAAATAAAGTAATTCTTGAAAATGATAAATAAAATAATTTTATTTTATGGATCAATAAAATTATCTTGAAAACTACAAAAATATTTATGGTGTCTGAGCATTAATTTCAGTTTTTTAGATAAAACTTCAAAAATGCCTGAAAAATTCTAAAATTAGTTGTCATTTTTAATAGGATCCTGAAACTTGACATGTGGTTTTTTGTGTATTAACAAGTAACATGGTGTTATCTGATTCACAAATGATTAATAGTTTCATCACTGGTATTTCAGTTATATGTGCTGGAATAACAATCTGGTGGACAGTAAGAAAAAATAGAATATTAAAAACAGACACAAAATATTGTAGGAATCTTCATCATAATAGGAAGTGTGAGGTGAAACGAGCTAATGAGGATGAGACTACTCAGCTGATGAGCCAGCTAGGGACAAAAAAGTATATTAAAATAAAAAAAAGAGTATATCCCTCCGTAGAGTATATTCAAATAATACAAGATCTTGAAACAACTGCACCAGAGTTACCAATTCAAACACCGCAAAGCACTGAAGTTGAACTATATATCCGAGATGAGAATGAATCCAATTTTTCGGATGAATCCCAGCCTGAATCATTACTCCCTAAAACTGAATATCGAGAAACCGCTCAAGTTAGTGACGCTGAGTGCACTGAAAAAGGTCTTGCAGATGGTATATATAAGGTGCAATCTAGTAATACAACTAACATTGAATATTTAGCTGGTTTGGACTTTAAGCAAAATCCAAACTTTTTGCGGCTTTCTCGTATTATTTGCACTATTGGTCCCTCGTCTGCAAATATTGAAATACTTGAAAAGATGATTGAAGCTGGTATGGACGTAGCACGTCTAAATTTTTCCCATGGCTCTTACGAATATCATGCAAATATAATCACATTAATTCGTCAAGCAGTCGTTAATATAAGAGCAAAAAGTATTGTAGCATCTACGTGTATAGTACCTGTGGCAATAGCACTTGATACTAAAGGTCCAGAAATCAGGACTGGTATTTTGGAGGGGGGTGCAACATGTGAAGTAGAACTGGTAAAAGGACGTGAGATCCAAATCACAATTGACAAAGCATTTGTTGAAAAGTGTTCTGCGCAAGTTGTTTACGTTGATTATGTAAAAATCACCGAGGTGGTTCAAGTGGGTTCAAAAATTTTTATAGATGATGGGCTTATTTCTTTGGTGGTCAAAAGAATTAAGAAAAAACAACTTATCTGCAGTATTGAAAATGGAGGTACCTTGGGAAGTAGGAAAGGAGTAAACCTACCAGGAACTTGGGTAGACTTGCCAGCTGTATCTGAGAAAGACAGAGAAGATCTTCTTTTTGGTGTTGAACAAGGAGTTGACGTTGTTTTTGCCAGCTTCATAAGAAATGCTGATGGTGTCAGACAGATTAGGAGTATTTTAGGCGAAAAGGGTAAAAATATCCTTATTATTTCTAAGATAGAAAATCATCAAGGTTTGGAAAATTTAGATGAAATTATTGCAGAATCCGATGGTATTATGGTAGCACGGGGAGATCTTGGCATAGAAATTCCAGCAGAAAAGGTATTTGTTGCCCAAAAAGCGATGATAGCACGTTGCAATATTGCTGGAAAGCCTGTCATTTGTGCTACTCAAATGTTGGAATCTATGGTAAAAAAGCCGCGCCCTACTCGAGCTGAGGCTTCTGATGTTGCAAATGCGATCCTTGATGGGGCTGATTGTGTTATGCTTTCTGGTGAAACAGCAAAAGGAAATTATCCTACTGAATGTGTTGAAACTATGGCCAGTATTTTAAAAGAAGCTGAAGCTGTTGTACGGTATAGACAAATGTTTAGTGACTTAATAGGCTTGCTAAAATATCCAACAGATCATGTGAATACAGTGGCAATTGCTGCTGTTAATGCTGCTTATGCGTGCAAGGCATCGGCAATAATCGTGCTTACAAGCACTGGCATATCGGCCCAAATTATTGCAAAGTTTAGGCCTGTTTGTCCTGTTGTAGCAGTTACAAGGTCCTTTCAAGCTGGTCGTCAGTGTCTTCTATGGAGAGGTATTGTGCCTTTCCATTATTTGGACGAGCATAATCCTGATTGGTTGAAAGACGTAGATTCAAGAGTCCAAAATGCCATTGAATATGGTAAGCGTCGTGGATTCATTAGGTCAAGAGACTCTGTCATCCTTGTTATGGGGTGCCATCGCGGATCGGGTTTTACCAATACTATTAAGGTTATGGCAGTTGAAGACTAAGATAGAGTCTTATGTTCTATTTAGGCTATATCTGACTATTATTCCGTTTTTAGATGGAACCCATAGAATATCGAACATATTTATTGAATTTAATGTAAAAAAAACAACTACTACAATTATCTCGATATACAGAGTATTTTTACATTATAACAAAACATCGAATGGCGGCTCGAAAAAAAAAAACGATAACTTGACGACTTTCAAGGGGACAAGAATTTCCAGAGAAATTGCTTACGGATTGTTCAGGGTACTCGGCTGACTGACCGTATTTCAAACATTAGGTTGAACGAAACATGTGTTTCAATCACGCTTTCTAGGACTATAATGAAAAAAAAGGCTGAGATGGCTAGGGCATGTTCTGCGGATGAAGGATGACCGATTGCCTAAGATTGTCCTTTTTGGGCAACTGTCTAGGGCTAGACGGAAAGCAAGTCATCCTCGTCTGGGGTGGGAGGATGTCATATAGAAAGATTTAAAGGAAATGGGAACTTCCTGGGAGGAGTAAAGAGGGAGGCTTTGAATAGATTGGGATAGAGGAGGAATGTACGTAGCTGTGTTGGCCTCAGGCGGCTAGGTGCTGCGGCGAGTTGTTAATAGCAGTAGTACAGCAATTTCACTTAATTATATGTGGGACTTGTTTGACTAACTATAGCCTCTGGGTCTAAAAATAACAGCAATTTTTTTGTCTATTATGCCAACTTTTTAAGCTACTGGATGGCTGTTTAAAAAAAAAAACTCGCACAAAATGCGTATAAAGGGAATAAACATACCAAGTATACTGTTGATAAAAAACAGTTTCATTCAGTCTCTTATCCAACGGTAAACAGAGTCGTGCAAGTTAAGGTAAATACTATCACATATAACTTATTACCCTTGTCAGTAAAAAGTACAACAGGATTTTTCAGGAAGTAAGCCAGGCAAATTTAATTTGTCTGCCTGACTTATTTAATTAAATAACAAGTTTGATGCTGTAACCAACGAATTCATAGCTTACTAAGAGCTAAAATACTCCTGGGAAATGAAGGATATTACATTATACTTTTTTGATTGGATCGTCCCCTCCGTATAAAAAGTAAGGATACCTGTTATATCCGTGGTGCTGCCCAAGAAGGAATCAAACTGGCCACTTCAAGGTTAGAGTAGATTATCTCTTAAATTTTTTTTATAAGTGAGACACATCAAGCTTGGATTTAAGCTATTGATGAACAGTCCCTTTTCAATTGCATTAGAAAAACCAGCCTCCATTAAACCCTTCACGTTATACTAGTACGGAGCTCCATCATCGTTTCGAAAGTACTCTTCTTTTTACCTTTGTTCTTCGAAGGAGCTGAAAAAAAAAATTGTAAATTTTCCAGGTTTCCATGAGAGGCTGTAGGCCTGTCGAGGGGTAAATTTTTTGAGGAGGGGTATTTTGTTGAAAAGATGGGTTTTTATGCTTATATCACGATAAAAGGCAATCCCAAAGACGAACCTCCTGTACCCTGTATTCAGTCACACAAAAGAGCATTTTCACTGTGTGACGGTCAACTTACCAAGACAGGAAGACGTGGGTCGCAAAATGAGTTTTAAATGCCTTCCCCTCTTAATTGTACAAATCAAGAGCAGAATTGAAAGAGGCTTTTTTTATTATTAAATGATGAAAACCAGAGTACAAACTGAAATCAATCAATCAGCCACGAAGTTGTATGTATAGACTAAAGCGTATATCCTTCAACCTGTATAATAAGGGGTCAAGTTCATTCAATGCTCTCGTCAGAGTAAGACGCATTTTAAGACCTATGTGTGGATTTATGTGAAAAATATTATTTCATGATCTTTTGGATACTCATTCAATGCTGAAAACATTATTTCAAGAACTGTTGGATATTTAGTGAATACGTATTAATATTTGGATATCAGTACAATTTTAATGTACAATGGGACGTAAAAGGAAAAATCCGAAACGAGAAGGTACGAATATTTCATTAGACACCTCAGATGATAGCTCTAGCTCGAAACCGGAAATATCAATACTAGCTGCAGATTTTAAGCAAATTCTTGAAATCGTAAAAGAAAATTGCAATAAATTAGACAGCTTATGCAATCAATTAGGTACTCTTACCTTGTAGTAAGAGTCTGGTCGATAATCTGGATAAAGAACATTCGGCTCTTAAAAATAAGATTGTTAATAGTGAATCGAAAATTGGAAAAATTGAAAATGATACCTCCTGCCTCAAATTGCAATTAAAAATTTGTACCGATGAATTAATAAAATTAAAAAGAAAAAATGAAGATTCAATGTGTCAGATTGTGAAATTGGAAGCCGCCTAGTTAGAAAATAATATCATCATATGGAATGCAGTATTTTAGGATATTGATAACGCTAAAGCTTTATTTTCAGAAGTTGTTCGTCATGGATTAGAATTGCCTGAAGTAAATTTTACAATCTCGCAATATGACAGAAATCGTAAATTCTTAAAGGTGACACTAAATAAAAAAGACGACAAGTTTTCTATTATAAAAAATGCCAGTAAGCTGAAGGACAAGACATTTCATGGAAATAATAGCAACTTTTTTATTAGTGATGATGTGCCAGCCGAAATTCGAAAAATACGTAAGCTGATTTTAGCAAAACGGGATAAATTGCGGAAGATTCCTAGATATGAGGCATGGATATCAAAGGGGATTCAGACAAACTTGTTTGTGAAAAGACCTGACGGCTCAATTACAAAATATCCATTTAGTGATAGCATACCAGAGGTTGACGACTTTCCAAACGTCCAAGGACATGAAGGCCTACATCTTAGTTTTCCAAGCGATGTTTCAGTGAAATAAAATCATATCGTCTAACAGTAAAGCGCCCTGTCAGTATGTTTTAAAATATACAAGTAGGAAGCGTTTAATCATTTTTTTTCTCGTATTTATTTGTTTTTAGTTATCTTCTCACTAATTTTTGTTGCTCTATATATTTATTACGATTCTTTCTCTTTAGTCATCTATTTTTTTTATGTTTTTTTAATGCTTTTTCTGAAGCACACAGGGGTCTTTATGAATAGCGGTAGAATATTGAAAGAATTTGTCTTAAAATGAAGACATTTCTCTTTTCTTTTCTTAGTTGTTTCTGTGTGAGTTACCTTTTATTTTTGTTTGTTGGGCGCATGGGTCGTGGTGTGGTTATTCTTGACATGGTGATAATATTTGATAATGGATAGAGATAGTGATGGAATTCCATCATCAAGGTTAAAAGAATTTGAGGGAGATTCTCTTTTGTTTCATTCAGTTTTCCAAAATATTGTAGCTAGTGATAATAAGGATAAAAGCAGCATATTAAATATACCAAAAAATCAATATTTATTTTTGAATGGATTGGCAAAGAAAAATTCTAGAACAAGGAGGATATCGTTTTGGAATTGCCGGGGCTGGAGGACTGCAAGGGATACAATTGACACTTTTCTATCGACATCAGATACGAACGTATTCGGTTTATGCGAAACTTTTTTATATGAGTTTTCAATTGAAAGTATTCATGTTGATGGTTATCAATTGTTTCATGTTGGAAGGAGTATGCAAAAGAAAGGTGGTCTTGGTGTCTTAATTAAAAGTTGCATACCAGCCCGTGCAAGACTAGAATTTTTGCCGATGTATATTGAAATGTTATTTGAATCTTGTGTTGTCGAATGTTTTTTTTTCCAAATAATGAGAAGATTCTAATCGCAGTTGTTTACCGTAGTCCGTCAGCTGGTCAGATGGAGTTTAGGAATTGTTTTGAAAAATTCATGGATAAATTAGCTAGTCTTAATACATCTTATCTAGTTATGAGAGATTTTAATATTGACTTAATGAACCTTGTTTCTTCTAATCAGAATAGACTGGATAGTAACACTTTGAAGTTTTTAGAATATCCGCTATCTCATGGATTATATCCTGTATGTCTTGTACCATCCAGAATAACTGATACGTCATATTCACTAATTGATAATATTTTTTTATCTGAAAGTGCTGTTAGTACATATGTCATTCCTGATGATTCATCTGATCACTGCATACTTATGGCTGATTTTTTGCGATATTTCCCGTATAATGAAAAGAAGTCAACTAAGCGAAGAGACTTTGGGGAAAGAAATTTGTTAAAATTGAAAGAAGCACTAGGTGATGTAGGGTGGAGTTCAGTAATTGATAAAATGGATCCGGATCAATCCTTAGATAACTTTTATAATATACTAGCTGTTGGGGTGGCGCTTCGCGCCACCCCAACACCTAGTTGGTGGGGGCGCTTCGTGCCCCCCCAAGCCCCCCCCGCGCGCGTAAGTCGTTACGCGCCATATTAGTTACGCGCCATTGTAGTTGTGTCCCTATGTCCCACCTGTGAATATATATATATATATATATATATATATATATATATATATATATATATATATATATATATATATATATATATATATATATATATATATATATATATGTTTTTAACTACGTAAAACTTGCGAATATACAACATTCTTTGCTGTCCCATTGTCTGTGCATATAAATAGATTGTCAGGTTTACCGACTCTTGAACATGCAACATATAATGGTCCATGGGAAAACAATCCGTATTCAGATCTATACCTCATGATTCTAATGATTGCCCTTGAGCTTTGTTGATGGTGATTGCTAATCGACCATTCCCTGAGTCGCCATCGTCATTTATATATCCCCCTGTGCACCCCGGCGTCCCCTTTGTAGTTATGTCCCTGTGTCCCGGTCGTCATTTATATTCCCTGTGTCCCGGTCGTCATTTGTGTCCCGGTGTTCCAGTCTGTGATTTCTCTTTGAGTGTCCCGGGCGTCATTTATATTCCTTGTGTCCCGGTGTCCCGGTCGTCATTTATATGCCCCTGTGCCCCCCGGCGTCCCCATTGTAGTTGTGTCCCTGTGTCCCGGTCGTCATTTATATTCCCTGTGTCCCGGTCGTCATTTGTATCCCGGTGTCCCGGTCTGTATATACATTCGTTTTTTAGTTTTGTTTTTCTCCTTTATTTTTTTCCTTTTTTCTTTTTTTTCTTTTTTACTTATTTTTATATATATTTATTCATATTTTTTTAGTTTTCTTTTTCTCTTTTATTTTTCAGTTTTTTCCTTTTTTTTAGTTTTTTTCTTTTTTAGTTTTTAGTTTTTTTTTAGTTTTTTACCTTTTTTTAGTTTTTTTTAGTTTTTTTTTTGTTTTTTAGCTTTTTTAGTTTTTTTATTAGTTTTTATTTTTTTTGTAGTTTTTGCCTTTTTTTATTTTTTTCAGTTTTTTTTAGTTATTAGATTTTTACCTTTTTTAGTTTTTTTTAGTTTTTTAGCTTTTTTAGTTTTTTTTCTTTTTAGTTTTTTTTGTAGTTTTTACCTTTTTTAGTTTTTTTCTTCTTTTGTATTAGTGTGAAATAATTCAGACGTCATATGCGGACAAACATGACGTCACCTGATCCATCCACAGATCCACACACAGACAACTTATTTTTATATATATAGATAAGATATAATCTGGCGTAATAGACATAGTGTAACAGACATAAAAGACAGACAACTTATTTTTATATATATAGATTTTTATATATATAGATACAGTTTCTTCTTTAGTTTTTTTCTTTTTTAGTTTTTTCTTTTTTTTAGTTTCTTCTTTTTATTGATTTGTTTTCTTCAATTTGTCAATGTTCATTCTAACATTGACACTTGGAAAAATCTTTACGTGCCAAGCATGCTAAAGCTCCAACAATTTATATTAAACCTCAAAATTTGGGGTATCTGTTTTAAGGTTTTCGAATTACTTTAATCTATTGTCAAAATATATTGAAATATTTGTGCAATTCCCAGTTTTTTTTTAGTTTTTTCTTTTTTTTTAGTTTTTTAGCTTTTTTAGTTTTTTTTTAGTTTTTTATCTTTTTTTATTTTTTTACGTTTTTTCTTTTTATGTTTTTTCTTTTTTTTAATTTTTTTAATTTTTAATTTTTTTTAGTTTTTTCTTTTTAGTTTTTTTTTTAGTTTTTTACCATTTTTCTTTTTTCGAATTACTTTAATCTATTGTCAAAATATTTCGAAATATTTATGCAATTTCCAGTTTTTACATTCTAGTTTGTTTTCTTTTATATATATAGAAGATATAATCTGGCGTAACGGACAGACAACTTATTTTTATATATATAGATATAGTATATATATATATATATATATATATATATATATATATATATATATATATATATATATATATATATATATATCATGAAAAGAGAAATCACCAATGCTACAGCACAAACACAAAAAAAAAAAAAAAAGACAGAAGGAGAAAAGGAAGACTCTTTTCCTAAATTAGTGATTAATATAGACCAGCACTTGAATGAGGCCTTAACCCTACTCATCCATACAATCACATAGGTCAAACAGCATAGCCACACACAATCAACCATAAAGAATAATCCATGGACAGGCAGTCATGTCGTCAATAAGTATAAGTCGTCATTTACCGAACAATAGAATAAATAATATAGACAAATAATTCAGAGGCAACACCCAACATAAGGGCTCATCAGGAGAATACACTGGCCTATATAGGGTTTCGCCACTTTAAATTCTCTACCCAGTACAGTGTTGTGGCTACCACAGAATATCCATGGCAACCCCGCGTCAGGTATCACCCCCAAAATACATGCCTATGAAAAAAAAACAGCAAATGTAAAACAACCAAGTAAAACCAAAACAAGCTTATCCTATTAATATATCCCTCCCTTTAGCAACAATAGGTAAACTAAATATTATAAATTTTACCAAATCACAAATATTAACACATTGCAAAAAAAAACCTGAATGAACTAAACAATTATAGAATTCATCTTTACCATGTGGCTAATTTTTTTAAAAATCCGCTCTATATATATATATATATATATATATATATATATATATATATATATATATATATATATATATTATATATATATATATATATATATATATATATATATATATATATATATATATATATATATACCAACACCTAGTTGGTGGGGGCGCTTCGCACCCCCCCCCAAGCCCCCCCCGCGCGCGTAAGTCGTTACGCGCCATATTAGTTACGCGCCATTGTAGTTGTGTCCCTATGTCCCACCTGTGAGTATAGATAGATATATATATATATATATATCTATATATATAAAAATAAGTTGTCTGTCCGTTACGCTAGATTATATCTTCTATATATATAAAAGAAAACAAACTAGAATGTAAAATCTGGAAATTGTATAAATATTTCGAAATATTTTGACAATAGATAAAAGTAATTCGAAAAAGAAAAATGGTAAAAAACTAAAAAAAAACTAAGAGAAAAAACTAAAAAAAAAAATTAAAAATTAAAAAAATTAAAAAAAGAAAAAACCTAAAAAGAAAAAACGTAAAAAAATAAAAAAGATAAAAACTAAAAAAAAACTAAAAAAGCTAAAAACTAAAAAAAAGGAAAAACTAAAAATAAAACTGGGAATTGCACAAATATTTTAATATATTTTGACAATAGATTAAAGTAATTCGAAAACCTTAAAACAGATACCCCAAATTTAAGGTTTAATTTAAATTGTTGGAGCTTTAGCATGCTTGGCACGTAAAGATTTTTCCAAGTGTCAATGTTAGAATGAACATTGAGAAATTGAAGAAAACAAATCAATAAAAAGAAGAAACTAAAAAAGAAAAAACTAAAAAAGAAAAAACTAAAGAAGAAACTGTATCTATATATATAAAAATCTATCTTCTATATATATAAAAATAAGTTGTCTGTCCGTTACGCCAGATTATATCTTAAATATATATAAAAATGAAACTAAACTGAAAAGCAAACTGAAACTAAAAATGTAGAAACTGGTAATTGCATAAATATTTCTATATATTTTGACAATAGATTAAAGTAATTCGAAAACCTTATAACAGATATTTATAATTTTGAGTTTTATTATAAATTGTCGAGTGTTTGCATGCTTGGTACGTAAAATTTTTTTCTAACATCAATGTTAGAATGAACACTGAAAAATTGAAAAACATTGAAAAAGGTAGAATGTTACCAAAAAGCAAAACCAGGCTTGCGGTTCAAAGAGAAATGGCCAGATTAAGAATGTGCAATTTACGTCAACGAAGGCGTGTCGAGGAGCTACCAGAGCAACGCGAAACCAGACTTGCTTCTGAAAGAGAAAGTAAAAAAAGAAGGCGTGCCGAGGAATCAAAAGAACAGCAGGGAAACAGGCTTGAGGCTGATAGAGAAAGTAAGAAAAGAAAGCGTGCCGAGGAATCAGAGCAATCTGAAAGTTATCGCCTGGCATTCAGGTACAACCCAGTCGATGATTATAGCTTGAGTAGATGTGTTCAAATCGGGACAATGTCTAAAATTTGTCCCTATTGCAAGGCCTTGAAATTCAATGGTGAAACAATGGGAATGTGTTGCGCCTCAGGAAAAGTTAAACTTCCTCTATTGGCTGCACCACCAGAGCCATTGAAGACTTTCCTTACTGGAAATACGTCAGAATCTAAGCGTTTTTTGTCAAAAATCAGACAATACAACTCATGTTTCCAAATGACGTCGTTTGGAGCCCAAATCGAAAATCCAGATCAATTTATGTCTACTTTCAAAGTAAAAGGGCAAATTTATCATAAAGCAGGGTCCCTTCTACCATTCTCAGGCGAGAATCATAAATTTTTACAATTGTACTTCATCAGTGATAGAAATTCTGAATTGAATGCACGTTGCGAAATTTCTCCCAACGTTGAAAGGACAATCGTTTCCCAATTGCAACATCTTTTCCACGAAAATAATAAGTTAGTCCGTCTGTTCAAAACAGCCATCGATTTGATGCCTACTGATACTCATAAAATTGTTATTTCCGCTGACAAAACGCCTCCTGGCCAACATGTGCGTAGATACAATGCTCCGACTATCGACGAAGTGGCAATCGTTATGGTCGGTGATCAGTTTTTACCTCGAGATATTATTCTACATAAGCGAAACGCTCAGTTGTTAAGAATTGCTGAAATTCATCGATGCTACGATGCCCTACAATATCCTATCATTTTTGGGGATGGAGCCGACGGCTATCACTTTAATATTAAATTGATGAATCCAGCCACTAACAAAGAAATGAATAAGAAATGCAGTGCAATGCATTATTATTCCTATAGACTAATGATTCGGCAGGATGAAGAAAATTATATTTTAAAATGCCGTGAATTGTTTCACCAATTTGTCGTGGATATGTATGCTAAAATTGAATCAGAACGTTTGCTATATATCCGCCTGAATCAGACCAAGCTCCGCTCTGAACAATACATTCATTTGCGAGATGCAGTTATAAATGACGGTAATACCACAAACGTTGGAAGATTAACAATTTTACCTTCGTCATATGCTGGCAGTCCCCGTCATATGCATGAATATGCTCAAGATGCTATTGCGTATGTTCGTCTCTATGGTCGTCCAGATTTATTTATTACATTTACATGTAATCAATCTTGGGACGAGATACTGCAGCTTTTACTTCAAGGACAATCGGCGGTTCATAGGCATGACATTACGGCACGTGTCTTCCGGCAAAAGTTGAAATCACTGATAAACTACCTTGTAAAACATGAAGTGTTTGGGTCAGTGCGATGCTGGATGTACTCAGTGGAATGGCAAAAACGAGGTTTGCCACACGCACATATACTAATCTGGCTACATAAAAAAATTACTTCAAACGAAATTGATGATGTGATTTCCGCTGAAATACCTGATAAAAATGTCGATAAGGGGTTACATGATATTATTGTAAAAAATATGATACATGGATCTTGCGGTGCACTGAACGAAAATTCACCATGCATGGCCAAAGGAAGGTGCACAAAGCAATATCCTCGACTTTTAGTACCCAAAACAATTACTGGCAATGATGGTTACCCACAATATAGAAGAAGATCTACTGAAGATGGCGGTAAAACAGCAATAATAAAGAAGCGTAACGGTACCACAATCGAAGTAGATAACCAGTGGGTTGTTCCATATTCCCCTTTATTATCAAAAACATTTAATGCACACATAAACGTTGAATACTGTAATTCCGTAAAGGCAATCAAATATATATGTAAATACGTCAACAAAGGCAGTGACATGGCAGTTTTTGGCTTGCAGTCCGAAATCAAAGATTTCGATGAAATCGTAGAATATCAGGCTGGAAGATACATAAGCAGTAATGAAGCTGTTTGGCGAATTCTTTCATTTCCGATACATGAACGTAGTCCAGCTGTTGTTCACTTAGCGGTACATTTACAGAATGGTCAACGTGTTTATTTCACGGAAACCAACGTGCAACAAAGAGTCCTGAATCCACCGGATACAACATTAACAGCTTTTTTTTCGCTTTGCAAAAATGATTCTTTTGCAAAAAAACTGCTGTATACTGAAGTGCCTTCGTATTACACATGGAATACTAAAAATAAAGTATGTGAACGTCGAAAACAGGGTAAGTCAGTCGACGGCCAACATACCATCTTCAAAGATACCACGATAGGAAGACTCTACACCGTTCACCCCAATCAACATGAATGCTTCTTTCTACGCCTGCTTTTGGTGAATGTACCCGGTCCGACATCCTTTGAGTATTTGAGGACTGTAAATGGTACTATACATGACACTTACCGTAGTGCATGCCAAGCTCTGAATTTATTGGAGAATGACCAACACTGGATAACTGCATCAATGACGCGTGCGAAACGTCAACCCCAAGTCAAATTCGTGCATTGTTTGGCATCATTTTAACAACTTGCTCTCCATCAGCTCCTACAGATTTATGGGAAAAATATAAGTCAAAAATGTCCGAAGATATACTTCATCGAAAACAGTTAGAGACGTCAGACATGACTTTTGATTTTACATCGGAAATTTATAACTACACTTTAGTTGTTATAGAAGATTTGTGCATAAGTATGGCAAACAAACCTCTTCAGGGTTTGGGAATGCCTTCACCTAACCGTATCGCTGCTGTTTCGAGATGTGTAGAATTGGATCGTGAACAAAGTTACAGTACGAGTGATCTATTGTCGTATGTACAAAATAACATTTCCAAGTTAACGTCGGAACAAAAAGACATTTATGATACGATAATGCATTGTGTCGATAACAACGTTGGAGAAATTTTCTTTTTGGATGCACCAGGAGGTACTGGTAAAACGTTTGTGATAAACCTGATTCTGGCATCAATTCGATCTAAAAATGATATAGCGTTGGCAATTGCGTCGTCCGGAATAGCCGCAACATTGCTGCCTGGTGGAAGAACTGCTCATTCCGCTTTGAAATTGCCTCTGAACTTGCATTCTACAGAAAATCCCACGTGCAATATTTCCAAATCATCTGGGATGGGTAAAGTATTGCAGCAATGCAAACTTATTATTTGGGATGAGTGCACAATGGCACACAAAAAATCGCTCGAGGCTCTGGATCAATGCTTGAAAGATTTGCAAGGGAAGTCGAAACCCTTTGGCAGCACCTTAATATTGCTTGCGGGAGATTTCAGGCAAACATTACCTATAATACCTAGATCAACTCCTGCAGACGAAATGAATGCTTGCCTGAAAAATTCTAATTTATGGGCACACGTAAAAACATTAAAATTAACTACAAATATGCGTGTCCGATTGCAAAACGATGACTCTGGTCAAACATTTTCAGATCAATTGCTGGCAATGGGAAACGGAAAGCTCCCAGTAGACTCAATTTCAGGACGTATACAACTACCTGCTGATTTCTGTAATTTAGTGACGTCCAAAAATGAATTGATTGAAAAAGTATTTCCGAATATTCTTAAAAATTATGAAAATAATAAATGGCTAAGTGAAAGACCGATTCTCGCACCCAAAAATATAGACGTCCACGAAATCAACAATATTGTTTTGACCAAGATTCAAGACCAGGCAGTCCTTTACAAGTCAGTCGACACAGTTTTGGAACCAAATGAAGCGGTTAATTATCCTTCTGAATTTTTAAATTCCATAGATCTTTCAGGGTTTCCACCACACGTGCTACAACTAAAAATAGGCGTACCAATAATACTTTTAAGAAATATAAACCCACCAAAGCTTTGCAATGGCACTCGACTTGCCGTAAACAAAACAATGGAAAACCTAATAGAGGCCACAATCCTGACAGGGCCTTTTGAGGGTGAGGCTGTTCTTATTCCTCGCATTCCCATGATTCCAACAGATCTGCCTTTTCAATTTAAAAGATTGCAATTCCCAATTCGATTAGCATTTGCAATCACCATTAACAAAGCTCAAGGTCAATCATTAGAAAAATGTGGTATTGATCTTAATACTGATTGTTTTTCCCATGGACAATTGTACGTTGCATGTCCGAGGGTCGGTAAACCTGACAATCTATTTATATGCAGCGAGAATTGGACAGCGAAGAATGTTGTATATTCGCAAGTTTTACGCAGTTAATTTGTATTTCGGAACCAAATGAAGCGGTTAATTATCCATCTGAATTTTTAAATTCCTCAGATCCTTCAGGGTGTCCACCACACCTGCTACAACTAAAAATAGGCGTACCAATAATACTTTTAAGAAATATCAACCCACCAAAGCTTTGCAATGGCACGCGACTTGCCGTAAAAAAAAACAATGGAAAACCTAATAGATGCCACAATCTTGACAGGGCCTTATGAGGGTGAGGCTGTTCTTATTCCTCGCATTCCCATGATTCCAACGGATCTGCTTTTTCAATTTAAAAGATTGCAATTCCCAATTCGATTAGCATTTGCAACCACCATCAACAAAGCTCAAGGGCAATCACTAGAAAAATGCGGTATAGATCTTAATACAGATTGCTTTACCAATGTACAATTGTATGTTGCATCTTTGAGGGTCGGTAAACCTGACAATCTATTTATACGCACAGACAATGGGACAGCGAAGACTGTTGTATATTCACAAGTTTTACGTAGTTAATTTGTATTGTATCTATCTATCTATCTACCTATATAAAAACGAGTTGTGTGTATGCATGTTTGTTTGTTTGTAAAAAGAGCGTTTGCATATGACGTCATTATTAGTACATACGGCTTTGTATATGGACAGACAATGGGAAAGCCAAGAATGTTGTATATTCGCAATTTTTACGTAGTTTGAAACACATATATAAATCTATCTATATTCACAGGTGGGACACAGGGACACAACTACAATGGCGCGTAACTAATATGGCGCGTAACGACTTACGCGCGCGGGGGGGCTTGGGGGGCGCGAAGCGCCCCACCAACTAGGTGTTGGGGTGGCGCGAAGTGCCACCCCAACAGCTAGTATATATATATATATATATATATATATATATATATATATATATATATATATATATATATATATATATATATATATATATGTATATATATATATATATATATATATACTAGCTGTTGGGGTGGCGCTTCGCGCCACCCCAACACCTAGTTGGTGGGGCGCTTCGCGCCCCCCCAAGCCCCCCCGCGCGCGTAAGTCGTTTTTTACGGTAAGTCGCGTGCCATTGCAAAGCTTTGGTGGGTTGATATTTCTTAAAAGTATTATTGGTACGCCTATTTTTAGTTGTAGCAGGTGTGGTGGACACCCTGAAGGATCTATGGAATTTA
>NC_088865.1:8961143-8991070 GCF_032884065.1 Artemia franciscana
AAAACTAATAAAAAAGTAAAAAAGCTAAAAAACTAAAAAAACTAAAAAAACTAAAAAAAGGTAAAAAACTAAAAAAATAAAAAATAAAAAAAAATAAATAAAGGAAAAAACTGAAAAATAAGCTAAAATAAAGGTAAAAACCAATAAAAAACTAAAAAGAAAAAAAGGAAAAAACTAAAAAAAATTTTCATCTAAAAAACTAAAAAAAAAACTAAAAAAGGTAAAAACTAAAAGAACTAAAAAAGAAAAAAATAAATGACGACACTCAAAGAGAAAGCGACCAGGACAAAAGGAATGTTCGATTAGCAATCAACAAAGCACCGGGACACAGGGAGTATAAATGACGACCAGGACATAAGTAAAAAAAAAAAACTAACAAAACTAAAAAGAAGGTAAAAACTACAAAAAAACTAAAAGAAAAAAAACTAAAAACTAATAAAAAAACTAAAAAATCTAAAAATCTAAATAAACTGAAAAAGAAAAAAAAGGAAAAAAATAAAGGAGAAAAACAAAACTAAAAAACGAATGTATATACAGACCGGGACACCGGGATACAAATGACGACCGGGACAAGGGAATATAAATGACGACCGGGACACAGGGACACAACTACAACGGGGACACCGGGGGAAACAGGGGGATATAAATGACGACCGGGACAAAAAAACTAAAAAGAAAAAAAAACTAAAAACTAATAAAAAAACTAAAAAATCTAAAAATCTTAATAAACTAAAAAAGAAAAAAAAAGGAATAAAATAAAGGAGAAAAACAAAACTAAAAAACGAATGTATATACAGACCGGGACACCGGGATACAAATGACGACCGGGACACAGGGAACATAAATGACGACCGGGACACAACTACAACGGGGACACCGGGGGAAACAGGGGGATATAAATGACGACCGGGACACCGGGACAGGGAATGGTCGATTAGCAATCACCATCAACAAAGCTCAAGGGTAATCATTAGAATCATGAAGTATAGATCTGAATACAGATTGTTTTCCCATGGACCATTATATGTTACATGTTCAAGAGTCGGTAAACCTGACAATCTATTTATATGCAAAGACAATGGGACAGCAAAGAATGTTGTATATTCGCAAGTTTTACGTAGTTAAAACCATATATATATATATATATATATATATATATATATATATATATATATATATATATATATATATATATATATATATATATATATATATATATATATATATATATATATATATATATATCTATATTCACAGGTGGGACATAGGGACACAACTACAATGGCGCGTAACTATTATGGCGCGTAACTATTATGGCGCGTAACGACTTACGCACGCGAGGGGGCTTGGGGGGGGGCGCGAAGCGCCCCCACCAACTAGGTGTTGGGGTGGCGCGAAGCGCCACCCCAACAGCTAGTCTATATATAAAAAAATAAGTTGTCTGTGTGTGGATCTGTGTGTGGATCAGGTGACGTCATGTTTGTCCGCATATGACGTCTGAATTATTTCACACTAATACAAAAGAAGAAAAAAACTAAAAAAGGTAAAAACTACAAAAAAACTGAAAAGAAAAAAAAAACTAAAAAAGCTAAAAAACTAAAAAAAACTAAAAAAAGGTAAAAATCTAATAACTAAAAAAAAAACTGAAAAAAATAAAAAAAAGGCAAAAACTACAAAAAAAATAAAAACTAATAAAAAAACTAAAAAAACTAAAAAAAACTAAAAAAAGGTAAAAAACTAAAAAAAACTAAAAACTAAAAAAGAAAAAAACTAAAAAAAAGGAAAAAACTGAAAAATAAAAGAGAAAAAGAAAACTAAAAAATATGAATAAATATATATAAAAATAAGTTGTTTGTGGGTTATGTCTGTCTTTCTGTCTGTCGAGTGACGTCGTGTTTGTCCGCATATGACGTCTGAATTATTTCACACTAATACAAAAGAAGAAAAAAAAACTAAAAAAGGTAAAAACTACAAAAAAAACTAAAAAGAAAAAAAACTAAAAAAGCTAAAAAACTAAAAAAAACTAAAAAAAGGTAAAAAACTAAAAACTAAAAAAAATTGAAAAAACTAAAAAAAGGCAAAACCTAAAAAAAACTAAAAACTAATAAAAAAACTAAAAAAGCTAAAAAACTAAAAAAACTAAAAAAACTAAAAAAGGTAAAAAACAAAAAAAAACTAAAAACTAAAAAAGAAAAAACTAAAAAAAAGGAAAAAACTGAAAAATAAGAGAAAAAGAAAACTAAAAAAATATTAATAAATATAAAAAATATAAATATAAATATAATATAAATTAGCAATCAACAAAGCACCGAGACACAAATGACGACCGGGACACAGGGAGTATAAATGACGACCAGGACATAAGTAAAAAAAAAAAAACTAAAAAAACTAAAAAAATGGTAAAAAACTACAAAAAACTAAAAACTAATAAAAAAAACTAAAAAATCTAAAAATCTAAATAAACTAAAAAAGAAAAAAAAGAAAAAAGGAAAAAATGGTTTGTCCGCATATGACGTCTGAATTATTTCACACTAATACAAAAGAAGAAAAAAAACTAAAAAAGGTAAAAACTACAAAAAAAAACTAAAAAGAAAAAAAACTAAAAAAGCTAAAAAACTAAAAAAAAACTAAAAAAAAGGTAAAAAACTAAAAACTAAAAAAAACTGAAAAAACTAAAAAAAGGCAAAAACTAAAAAAAACTAAAAACTAATAAAAAAACTAAAAAAGCTAAAAAACTAAAAAAACTAAAAAAACTAAAAAAAGGTAAAAAACAAAAAAAAACTAAAAACTAAAAAAGAAAAAACTAAAAAAAAGGAAAAAACTGAAAAATAAGAGAAAAAGAAAACTAAAAAAATATTAATAAATATAAAAATATAAATATAAATATAATATAAATTAGCAATCAACAAAGCACCGAGACACAAATGACGACCGGGACACAGGGAGTATAAATGACGACCAGGACATAAGTAAAAAAAAAAACTAAAAAAACTAAAAAAATGGTAAAAACTACAAAAAAAACTAAAAACTAATAAAAAAACTGAAAAATCTAAAAATCTAAATAAACTAAAAAAGAAAAAAAAGAAAAAAGGAAAAAAATAAAGGAGAAAAACAAAACTAAAAAACGAATGTATATACAGATCGGGACACCGGGATACAAATGACGACCGGGACACAGGGAATATAAATGACGACCGGGACACAGGGACACAACTACAATGGGGACGCCGGGGGGCACAGGGGGATATAAATGACGACCGGGACACCGGGACACAAGGAATATAAATGACGCCCGGGACACTCAAAGAGAAATCACAGACTGGAACACCGGGACACAAATGACGACCGGGACACAGGGAATATAAATGACGACCGGGACACAGGGACATAACTACAAAGGGGACGCCGGGGTGCACAGGGGGATATATAAATGACGATGGCGACTCAGGGAATGGTCGATTAGCAATCCCCATCAATAAAGCTCAAGGGCAATCATTAGTATCATGAGGTATAGATCTGAATACGGATTGTTTTCCCATATATATATATATATATATATATATATATATATATATATATATATATATATATATATATATATATATATATATATCTATATTCACAGGTGGGACATAGGGACACAACTACAATGGCGCGTAACTAATATGGCGCGTAACGACTTACGCGCGCGGGGGGGCTTGGGGGGGGCGAAGCGCCCCCACCGACTAGGTGTTGGGGTGGCGCGAGGCGCCACCCCAACAGCTAGTATATATATATATATATATATATATATATATATATATATATATATATATATATATATATATATATATATATATATATATATATATATATATATATATATATATATATATATATATGGTTTTAACTACGTAAAACTTGCAAATATACAACATTCTTTGCTGTCCCATTGTCTTTGCATATAAATAGATTGTCAGGTTTACCGACTCTTGAACATGCAACATATAATGGTCCATGGGAAAACAATCTGTATTCAGATCTATACCTCATGATTCTAATGATTGCCCTTGAGCTTTGTTGATGGTGATTGCTAATCGACCATTCCCTGTCCCGGTGTCCCGGTCGTCATTTATATCCCCCTGTTTCCCCCGGTGTCCCCGTTGTAGTTGTGTCCCTGTGTCCCGGTCGTCATTTATATTCCCTGTGTCCCGGTCGTCATTTGTATCCGGTGTCCCGGTCTGTATATACATTCGTTTTTTAGTTTTGTTTTTCTCCTTTATTTTTTTCCTTTTTTTTCTTTTTTAGTTTATTTAGATTTTTAGATTTTTTAGTTTTTTTATTAGTTTTTAGTTTTTTTTTCTTTTTAGTTTTTTTTGTAGTTTTTACCTTCTTTTTAGTTTTGTTAGTTTTTTTTTTACTTATGTCCTGGTCGTCATTTATACTCCCTGTGTCCCGGTGCTTTGTTGATTGCTAATCGAACATTCCTTTTGTCCTGGTCGCTTTCTCTTTGAGTGTCGTCATTTATTTTTTTCTTTTTTAGTTCTTTTAGTTTTTACCTTTTTTAGTTTTTAGATGAAAATTTTTTTTAGTTTTTTCCTTTTTTTCTTTTTAGTTTTTTATTGGTTTTTACCTTTATTTTAGCTTATTTTTCAGTTTTTTCCTTTTTTTTAGTTTTTTTTTATTTTTTATTTTTTTTAGTTTTTTACCTTTTTTTAGTTTTTTTAGTTTTTTTTAGTTTTTTAGCTTTTTTACTTTTTTTATTAGTTTTTTGTTTTTTTGTAGTTTTTGCCTTTTTTTAGTTTTTTCAGTTTTTTTTAGTTTTTTATTGGTTTTTACCTTTATTTTAGCTTATTTTTCAGTTTTTTCCTTTTTTTTAGTTTTTAGTTTTTTTAGTTTTTTACCTTTTTTTAGTTTTTTTAGTTGTTTTAGTTTTTTAGCTTTTTTATTTTTTTTATTAGTTTTTAGTTTTTGTTATAGTTTTTGCCTTTTTTTAGTTTTTTTAGTTTTTTTTATTAGTTTTTAGTTTTTTTTGTAGTTTTTGCCTTTTTTTAGTTTTTTTAGTTTTTTAGCTTTTTTATTTTTTTTATTAGTTTTTAGTTTTTTTTGTAGTTAGTTTTTTTAGTTTTTTACCTTTTTTTTAGTTTTTTTAGTTTGTATAGTTTTTTAGATTTTTTATTTTTTTTATTAGTTTTTAGTTTTTTTTTGTAGTTTTTGCCTTTTTTTAGTTTTTTTAGTTTTTTAGCTTTTTTATTAGTTTTTAGTTTTTTTTTGTAGTTTTTGCCTTTTTTTAGTTTTTTCAGTTTTGACGTCAGCTGATCCAGTTTTTTCAGGTGACGTCGCCTGATCCAAATAGATTGTCAGGTTTACCGACTCTTGAACATGCAACATATAATGGTCCATGGGAAAACAATCTGTATTCAGATCTATACCTCATGATTCTAATGATTGCCCTTGAGCTTTGTTGATGGTGATTGCTAATCGACCATTCCCTGTCCCGGTCGTCATTTATATCCCCCTGTTTCCCCCGGTGTCCCCGTTGTAGTTGTGTCCCTGTGTCCCGGTCGTCATTTATATTCCCTGTGTCCCGGTCGTCATTTGTATCCCGGTCTGTATATACATTCGTTTTTTAGTTTTGTTTTTCTCCTTTATTTTTTTCCTTTTTTTCTTTTTTAGTTTATTTAGATTTTTAGATTTTTTAGTTTTTTTATTAGTTTTTAGTTTTTTTTTCTTTTTAGTTTTTTTGTAGTTTTTACCTTCTTTTTAGTTTTGTTAGTTTTTTTTTTTACTTATGTCCTGGTCGTCATTTATACTCCCTGTGTCCCGGTGCTTTGTTGATTGCTAATCGAACATTCCTTTTGTCCTGGTCGCTTTCTCTTTGAGTGTCGTCATTTATTTTTTTCTTTTTTAGTTCTTTTAGTTTTTACCTTTTTTAGTTTTTTTTAGTTTTTCGATTAAAATTTTTTTTAGTTTTTTCCTTTTTTTCCTTTTAGTTTTTTATTGGTTTTTACCTTTATTTTAGCTTATTCTTCAGTTTTTTCCTTTTTTTTAGCTTTTTTTATTTTTTATTTTTTTTAGTTTTTTACCTTTTTTTAGTTTTTTTAGTTTTTTTAGTTTTTTAGCTTTTTTACTTTTTTTATTAGTTTTTAGTTTTTTTGTAGTTTTTGCCTTTTTTTCAGTTTTTTTTAGTTTTTTGTTGGTTTTTACCTTTATTTTAGCTTATTTTTCAGTTTTTTCCTTTTTTTTAGTTTTTTTTAGTTTTTAGTTTTTTAGTTTTTTACCTTTTTTTAGTTTTTTAGCTTTTTTATTTTTTTTATTAGTTTTTAGTTTTTTTTGTAGTTTTTGCCTTTTTTTATTTTTTTTAGTTTTTTAGCTTTTTTATTAGTTTTTAGTTTTTTTTTGTAGTTTTTGCCTTTTTTTTAGTTTTTTTAGTTTTTTAGCTTTTTTATTTTTTTTATTAGTTTTTAGTTTTTTTTGTAGTTAGTTTTTTTAGTTTTTTTACCTTTTTTTAGTTTTTTTAGTTTTTTTAGTTTTTTAGCTTTTTTATTTTTTTTATTAGTTTTTAGTTTTTTTTTGTAGTTTTTGCCTTTTTTTAGTTTTTTAGCTTTTTTATTAGTTTTTAGTTTTTTTGTAGTTTTTGCCTTTTTTTAGTTTTTTTAGTTTTTTAGCTTTTTTTTAGTTTTTAGTTTTTTTTGTAGTTTTTGCCTTTTTTTAGTTTTTTCAGTTTTGACGTCACCTGATCCAGTTTTTTCAGTTGACGTCACCTGATCCACAGATCCACACACAGACAACTTATTTTTATATATATAGATAGAAGATATAATCTGGCGTAACGGACAGACAACTTATTTTTATATATATAGATATATATATATATATATATATATATATATATATATATATATATATATATATATATATATATATATATATATATATCTATATATATATATAAATAAGTTGTCTGTCCATTACGCCAGATTATATCTATATATATAAAAATAAGTTGTCTGTGTGTGGATCTGTGGATGGATCAGGTGACGTCACCTGAAAAAACTGGATCAGGTCATTGATCTTGGTCAATGGGAAAACAATCCGTATTCAGATCTATACGTCATGATTCTAATGATTGCCCTTGAGCTTTGTTGATGGTGATTGCTAATCGACCATTCCCTGAGTCGCCATCGTCATTTATATATCCCCCTGTGCACCCCGGCGTCCCCTTTGTAGTTATGTCCCTGTGTCCCGGTCGTCATTTATATTCCCTGTGTCCCGGTCGTCATTTGTGTCTCGGTGTCCCAGTCTCTGATTTCTCTTTGAGTGTCCCGGGCATCATTTATATTCCTTGTGTCCCGGTGTCCCGGTCGTCATTTATATCCCCCTGTGCCCCCCGGCGTCCCCGTTGTAGTTGTGTCATTTATATTCCCTGTGTCCCGGTCGTCATCCCGGTATACATTCGTTTTTGAATTGGTATATGATGAAATAAATTTTTAATTTTTTCCCTTTTTTTCCTTTTAGTTTTTTTTATTGGTTTTGACCTTTTTTTAGGTTTTTTAGTTTTTTTTCTTTTTTCTTTTTAGTTTTTTTTGAAGTTTTTATCTTTTTAGTTTTTTTATTTTTATTTATATTTTTTTAGTTTTCTTTTTCTCCTTTATTTTTCAGTTTTTTTCATTTTTTTAGTTTTTTTTTCTTTTTAGTTCTTTTAGTTTTTACCTTTTTTAGTTTTTTTTAGTTTTTTAGATGAAAATTTTTTAGTTTTATTCCTTTTTTTCTTTTCAGTTTTTTATTGGTTTTTACCTTTTTTTAGCTTTTTTAGAATTTTTCGTTTTTTGTTTTTACTTTTTTTTTAGTTTTTATCTTTTTTATTTTTTTTTTATTTTTATTCTTAATTTTTTTTTATTAGTTTTTAGTTTTTTTTGTTGTAGTTTTTGCCTTTTTTAGTTTTTTCAGTTTTTTTTTTAGTTTTTAGATTTTTACCTTTTTTAGCCTAACCAGGATTTGAACCTGGGACCTTGATTCTCCGTTCTGACACCCTCTCTCACCGAGTGACTACTCCAGCATGTTCATTTTGGTGTTTTAAATGGTATATTATTAACCAAATTAATGTGTTTTACAATATACTAAGCATCGTCATAACAAAAATGACGACAACTAATTTCACGACGTCAGTCAACACAGAAATTAAGTTCTGAAATTAAGTCATGAAATTAGTTGCCGTCATTTTTGCTTTGACGGTGACGTCATTCAAGTTATATAAGACATATGTTCACGTAGAAATCTATTAATGTTTAAGTTTACAATGACTGATGAAGATGCTCAAAGAGTCTATGCCAAAAAACTTGCTGCTGATAGAGAAAGTCAGAAAAGAAAGCGTGCCGAGGAACTATCAGCAGCAAGTTTTTTGGCATAGACTCTTTGAGCATCTTTATAAGTCATTGTAAACTTAAACATTAATAGATTTCTACGTGAACATATGTCTTATATAACTTGAATGACGTCACCGTCAAAGCAAAAATAACGACAACTAATTTCATGACGTCAGCCGACACAGAAACATGACGTCACCTGACAACTAATTTCATGACGTCAGCCGACAAAGAAACATGACGTCACCTGATCCACAGATCCACAGAGAGACAACTTATTTATATATATATATATATATATATATATATATATATATATATATATATATATATATATATATATATATATATATATATATATATATATATCATGAAAAGAGAAATCACCAATGCTACAGCACAAACACAAAAAAAAAAGAGACAGAAGGAGAAAAGGAAGACTGTTTTCCTAAATTAGTGATTAATATAGACCAGCACTTGAATGAGGCCTTAACCCTACTCATCCATACAATCACATAGGTCAAACAGCATAGCCACACACAATCAACCATAAAGAATAATCCATGGACAGGCAGTCATGTCGTCAATAAGTATAAGTCGTCATTTACCGAACAATAGAAAAAATAATATAGACAAATAATTCAGAGGCAACACCCAACATAAGGGCTCAACAGGAGAATACACTGGCCTATATAGGGTTTCGCCACTCTAAATTCTCTACCCAGCACAGTGTTGTGGCTACCACAGAATACCCATGGCATCCCCGCGTCAGGTATCACCCCCAAAATACATGCCTATGAAAAAAAAACAGCAAATGTAAAACAACCAAGTAAAACCAAAACAAGCTTATCCTGTTAATATATCCCTCCCTTTAGCAACAATAGGTAAACTAAATATTATAAATTTTACCAAATCACAAATATTAACACATTGCAAAAAACCTGAATGAACTAAACAATTATAGAATTCATCTTTACCATGTGGCTAATTTTTTTTAAAAAAATCCGCTCAATTAGAAACACAATTCAAAATAAATGGCGCTGTGACAACATTTCTCGAACCTCCGAAATTAGTTAAAAATTTCTTTAAGTATTTCTAGATAATTCTTTTGATATTTATTTAAAAGTTCGTTATAATGAAAACTAAATTTTTTAAATTGCCAAGTTAATTTATTTGCAGAAAAACCTCTTGATATCAATTTTTGGCTTAAGATTTTACATCTATTTTTAAAATCAATATAATTACTACAAATCCTTGCATAACGAAGTAACTGTGAGAAAAACGCTGAATATGTGATATTTGAGTGTATATTACTTTCAGGGAATGGGAAACTATTCACTTCAAAATCAAAATCATCCGTTTTATTATACATTTTAAAACTTAATTTATTATTATCACAAATATTAATATTTAAATCTAAGAAATGATCTTCATGACCAGCGTCATGACTAGGCTCAAGAATAAGCTCTGATGGATATATATTTTTAGAAATATCAATGAAATCCTTACAATTTAAGACCAAAATACCTTCCCGGGACATACTTCTAGCCTTTAGACCCGTCTCCGAAAGTTCCATTTTCCCACCCCAACCCCCTTCCAAGACAATCCTAATAATGACGTCAGTCGACAAACATGACATCAGTCGACACACAAACATGACGTCAGTCGACAGACACACAAACAACTTATTTTTATATAGATAAGATAAGTTGTTTGTGTGTCAAATGACGTCATGTTTGTCAACTGTCGACTGACGTCGACACACATCATTAATAAGGATTGAGCATCATGACGTCATGTTTCGAGTTGTATGTATACATTTTTGCTTGTTTGTGGGTTTGCATATGACGTTATTATAAGTATACTAGCTGTTGGGGTGGCGCTTCGCGCCACCCCAACACCTAGTTGGTGGGGCGCTTCGCGCCCCCCCCCCAAGCGCGTAAGTCGTTACGCGCCATATTAGTTACGCGCCATTGTAGTTGTGTCCCTGTGTCCCACCTGTGAATATAGATAGATTTATATATGTGTTTCAAACTACGTAAAAATTGCAAATATACAACATTCTTGGCTTTCCCACTACTGGGAGCTTTCCGTTTCCAAGTGCCAGCAATTGATCTGAAAATGTTTGACCAGAGTCATCGTTTTGCTATCGGACACGCATATTTGTAGTTAATTTTAATATTTTTACGTGTGCCCATAAATTAGAATTTTTCAGGCAAGCATTCATTTCGTCTGCAGGAGTTAAACTACGTAAAAATTGCGAATATACAACATTCTTGACTTTCCCATTGTCTGTGCATATACAAAGCCGTATGTACTAATAATGACGTCATATGCAAACGCTCTTTTTACAAACAAACAAACATGCATACACACAACTCGTTTTTATATAGATAGATAGATAGATAGATACAATACAAATTAACTGCGTAAAACTTGCGAATATACAACATTCTTCGCTGTCCAATTGTCGCTGCATATAAATATATTGTCAGGTTTACCGACCCTCGAACATGCAACGTACAATTGTCCATGGGAAAAACAATCAGTATTAAGATCTATACCACATTTTTCTAATGAGGACTGCCTGGTCTCGAATCTTGGTTAGACAATATTGTTGATTTCGTGGACGTCTATATTTTTGGGTGCGAAAATCGCTCTTTCACTTAGCCATTTATAATTTTTATAATTTTTTAGAATATTCGGAAATACTTTTTCAATCAATTCATTTTTGGACGTCACTAAATTACAGAAATCAGCAGGTAGTTGTATACGTCCTGAAATTGAGTCTACTGGGAGCTTTCCGTTTCCAATTGCCAGCAATTGATCTGAAAATGTTTGACCAGAGTCATCGTTTTGCAATCGGACACGCATATTTGTAGTTAATTTTAATATTTTTACGTGTGCCCATAAATTAGAATTTTTCAGGCAAGCATTCATTTCGTCTGCAGGAGTTGATCTAGGTATTATAGGTAATGTTTGCCTGAAATCTCCCGCAAGCAATATTAATGTGCTGCCAAAGGGTTTCGACTTCCCTCTCAAATCTTTCAAGCATTGATCCAGAGCCTCGAGCGATATTTTGTGTGCCATTGTGCACTCATCCCAAATAATAAGTTTGCATTGCTGCAATACTTTACCCATCCCAGATGATTTGGAAATATTTCACGTGGGTGTTTCTGTAGAATGCAAATTCAGAGGTAATTTCAAAGCGGAATGAGCAGTTCTTCAACCAGGCAGCAATGTTGCGGCTATTCCGGACGACGCAATTGCCAACGCTATATCATTTTTTGATCGAATTGATGCCAGAATCAGTTTTATGACAAACGTTTTACCAGTAGCTCCTGGCGCATCCAAAAAGAAAATTTCTCCAACGTTGTTATCGACACAATGCATTATCGTATCATAAATGTCTTTTTGTTCCGACATTAACTTGGAAATGTTATTTTGTACATACGACAATAGATCACTCGTACTGTAACTTTGTTCACGATCCAAATCTACACATGTCGAAACAGCAGCGATGCGGTTAGGTGAAGGCATTCCCAAATCCTGAAGAGGTTTGTTTGCCATACGTACGCACTAATCTTCTATAATAACTAAAGTGTAGTTATAAATTTCTGATGTAAAATCAAAAGTCATATCTGACGTCTCTAACTGTTTTCGATGGAGTATATCTTCGGACATTTTTGACTTATATTTTTCCCATAACTCTGTAGGGGCTGATGGAGAGCAAGTTGTTAAAATGATGCCAAACAATGCACGAATTTGACTTGGGATTGGCGTTTCGCAAGCGTCATTGATGCAGTTATCCCAGTGTTGGTCATTCTCCAATAAATTCAGAGTTTGGCATGCACTACGGTAAGTGTCATGTATAGTACCGTTTACAGTTCCCAAATACTCAAAGGATGTCGGACCGGGTACATTCACCAAAAGCAGGCGTAGAAAGAAGCATTCATGTTGATTGGGGTGAACGGTGTAGAGTCTTCCTATCGTGGTATCTTTGAAGATGGTAGGTTGGCCGTCAACTGACTGGCTTCACTATGAAATACATATCGCCGAACCTTTGTTTTTTAACTAAAATCTGGTAGGCATTGATGACCTTATCCAAGTCAAAATCCCAAACCCAATCATCATCGCTATCATTTTCAGTTTTGATATGTTTTGACTCTCGCTGTCCAGGTGGATCTTCATCTAATTGCGCAGTTTTGCGTTCTTTAGCCTCAAGCCTGTTTCCTTGCTGTTCTTTTGATTCCTCGGCATGCTTTCTTTTCTGACTTTCTCTATCAGCAGCAAGTTTTTTGGCATAGACTCTTTGAGCATCTTCATCGGCTTTTGCCATTGCAAGTTCATCAGTCATTTTAAACTTAAACATTAATAGATTTCTACGTGAACATATATGTCTTAAATATCTTTAATGACGTCACCGTCATAGCAAAAATGACGACAACTAACTTCATAACGTCAGCCGAAACAGAAACATGACGTCACCTGATCCACAGATCCACAGACAGACAACTTATTTTTATATATATAGATAAAGCTTTTTATATGACGTCATTATAAGATGACGCTGCAGACCAGGATACCGGGACACATATGACGACCGGGACACAGGGCATATAAATGACGACCGGGACACTCAAAGAGAAATTACATACTGGGACACTGGGACACAAATGACGACCGGGACACAGGGAATATTAATGACGACCGGGACATAGGGACACAACTACAACGACACCGGGGGGCAGAGGGGGGATATATAAAAGACGACGGGGACACAGGGAATGTTCGATTAGCAATCACCATCAAAAAAGCTCAAGGGCAATCATTAGAAAAATGCGGTATAGAACTCACAATCAACGAAGTAGGCTATCGAAGCGTCTTCGCCAACAGCTAGTACGCTATTATATAACTTAAACACCTGTGCGATTTTTTATTAGTTAAAGATTTACGTAACTTACAAATTAGCTTACGTAAGGAACTTCTGTATTCTCATATTTTTATCACATATATGAGGGGGTTCACCCCCTCGTCAGTACCTCGCTCTTCACGCTAAAGCTTAAATTTTGTCCCGATTTCTTAAGAATGACCCCTGAATCACAAAAGCCGTAGAATAAATAGTTGAAATTTCTAAAAATACTTTAGCGTAAAGAGCGAGGTATTAGGAGGAGGTGAGCCCCTCATATGCGCAATAATTTCTGTTCATTTTAAGTTTTAATGCTGCTCCTTACTTTCAGTTGAAGAAACTTTGTCATATTTATTTTTTCATTGTTTTTTTTAAATAATGCTAGAAAATCCTGCGCTCCCTTCATGGAAATTTTCTTCCCCAATGAAAAGTTCACCCAGCATATCCCTCTCTTCTCAACCCCTGCCCCCAACCAAATGAAAACGCCCCTGAAAACGTCCGTGCACTTCCCAATAATCATTACTATATGTAAGCACTGGTCAGTGTTTGTAACTTTTAGCCCCTCCCACGGTGACTGTGGGGGAGTAAGTCGTCCCAAAAGACACAGTTATAAGGATTTTCGACTACGCTGAATAAAATGGCTATCTCCGAATTTTGTTCCGGTTACTTTGGGAAAATAATTAGCGCGGGACGGGGGCCTAATTGCCCTCCGATTTTTTGGTCACTGAAAAGGGGCAATAGAATTTTTCATTTCCGTTAGAATGAGCCCTCTCGCAACACTCTAGGACCACTGGGTCGATACGATCACCCCTGAAAAAAAAAAAAAAAAAAAAAAAAAAAAAAAAAAAAAAAAAAAAAAAAAAAAAAAACACGCATCTGTGATCTGCCTTCTGGCAAAAAAATACAAAATTCCATATTTTGGTAGATAGGAGCTTGAAACTTCTACAGTAGGGTTCTATGACTTTTAGGGGTTGTTTGTCCCTATTTTCTAAAATAAAGCAAATTTTCTCAGGCTCGTTACTTTTGATGGGTAAGATTAAACTTGATAAAGCAAATATATTTAAAATCAGCATTAAAAAGCGATTCTTTTGATGTAGCTATTGGTATCAAAAACTCCATTTTTTAGAGTTTTGGTTACTGTTGAGCTGGGTCGCTCTTTACTACAGTTCGTTACCACGAACTGTTTGATAAAGTTGGAGGACAAGCAATATAAACAAAGGTATTTTATTTGAAATGACAATACAATTAAGTATGTAAATAAAAAGAAGGATAGAATGTAAGGAAAATGAATTTTCCTGTTACCGGTACTAGACGATTAATCTTATAAATACGGCTCTCGTATTGGAAGCCGCCGTGGAACTCTGGGATCAAAGCATCCATGAAGAATCCTTTTAGCTTGGGAAAAATCTTATCGGTCCAAAAGCCTGGATCGCGGTCTATCTTTTCAATGTAGAAGTCTTTCTGGGTAAAAATCATGAAAAAGCAAGTATCTAGCTGAGCACATTCAAGCTGACATTGTACATGGTAAAAGTAGTCGTGGCCTCGTTTGAGGTTGACCAGTCCACTCTTTCCAACTTCCATGCAACAGTCCGCCTTAGCCTTTTTTCGATTCTTTATCCACTCGCCTATCCCCAAATTTTTCGCAATTGCATACTTCGCTTTGATTTAATTTTCCCCATGATTTCAGCTTTGTGTGCACAACTTTACGGAAGCCTCCTGACTATTTCTGATTTCTAGGTTTCTTCATTGCATTGAAATAATTTATGAAAATTTCACACTCTATTAACAAGCAGTTGATTATACCAGCTTGTCATTTTGGTCTCTAGGGGCTATTATCGGCGATCTGAAACGATTCTTTGTGGCAACCGACTTGTAAAAATTTCAGGTAGCTGAAAATATTCTAGGGGACTGTTAGAAAACAGGAAAATACATTGAAAAATGGTTCCAATCATCTTACAGGTTATTGTCTTCTGCTCATGATAGTACCGATTTTGTTCCAAAAACAATATCCTTCATAGAGTAAACTTGTGAAAAGGACCTAGACATTTTCTAAGATTTCTAAGCAATTAGAAGAAATAGAGCAAAATCCTTTCAAACATTTTGTAGCATCTTCAAGAAGCTATGGCCTGATATTAAAAGCGGCATCTTCCGCCAATGAATACTTGAGTACTTTTTAAATGTAAATTTTCAATTTAACATGGGATTTTCGAGTTCCATCAGTTCACTTAATCACGGCCTGAAGTTTGGTGAATTTAAATTAATTAAACAAAATACAATAAAGAAAGAAAACGATTAAAGATAGGGTTTTTAAAGGCCAAATGAAAATACTGAAGAAAACACAGAAAGCGGATATTATTTTGTTCACGCTGAAGAAGAAAGGCGGTTGCTCTCTCGAAAATATTCGCTTTCTGTGTTTTCCCTAGCTATTTTTTCGTTAATAAATAAACTGTCCATTCAAAAACGAAAGGCAATTCATTATACTCCAGGGTTTTCTTGTTTAAAATTTCAGCTACTGGTGCTATTTCAAAAAGGTAGAATCCATTGTTAAATGATTTAAAAGCGTTGCAATGAGCGCCTTCCCAATAAATTTGGTATTGAAATTATACATTGGCTTAAAGTTACTTGAGTACTTACGCACTCTCAAGTGTATCTAGTTTTTCACTTAATCGCACATATTAAGTAATTATACTGCACACATTTGGTCTGCTAACCACAAAACTTACTAGGGAATGATAGCCCAGTTGCTTGACGAAGAAATAATGGGTAGAAATAATTTGCTCTTGCATCTTAATGTTTAGAAGGCTCACACTTATGACAAAATTGCTCAACAATAGTGATTCATTACGAGATATGCTGTCTTCATGTGTTCTTGTACAATCTTTATACGATATGAAATTACGGTTGAATGAAAGGTACGCGGAGTATGAACTGACAATGGTTCAAACTTCATTAAAATATTTAGAAAATTTCCAACAATTTCAAGTGATAAGGGTTGAGCAAGTGGTGATGAGAACAAAGCGGGTCAAAATCACATACTATTGTTTTTATCGCAGTTGGTATTAACCAAGTGACATATAGCAATCGCCAATTCTGTCGGTCTGTCTCTCTGTCGGTCCCGGTTTTGCTACTTTAGGCACTTCCAGGTAAGCTAGGACGATGACATTTGGCAGGCGTATCAGGGACATGACCAGCTTAAATTAGAAATAGTCGTATTCCCGATTACGACATCTGGGGGGGAGTGGGGGGCCGGTTAATTCGCAAAAAATAGAAAAAATGAAGTATTTTTAACTTATGAGCGGGTGATTGGATCTTAATGAAATTTGATGTTTGGAATGATATAGTGTTTCCAGAGCTCTTATTTTAAATACGACTGGATCTGATGACATTGGGGGGAGTTGGAGGGGGGAAACCTAAAGTCCCGGTTTTGCTACTTTAGGCACTTCCAGGTAAGCTAGGACGATGAAATTTGGCAAGCGTATCAGGGACCGAACCAGATCAAATTAGAAATAGTCGTTTTCCCGATTTGACCATCTGGGGGGGGGGGGCAGTTAATTCGGAAAAAAATAGAAAAAATGAAGTATTTTTAACTTATGAGCCGGTGATTTGATCTTAATGAAATTTGATGTTTGGAATAATATTGTGTCTCAGAGCTCTTATTTTAAATCCCGACCGGATCTGATGACATTGGGGGGAGTTGGAGGGGGGGAACCTAAAATCTTGGAAAACACTTAGAGTGGAGGGACCGGGATGAAACTTGATGGGAAAAATAAGCGCAAGTCCCAGATACATGATTGACAATATCGGAACTGATTCGCTCTCTTTGGGGTAGTTGGGGGGGGTATTTTTGAAAAATTAGAAAAAAATGAGGTATTTTCAACTTACGAACGGGTGGTCGGATCTCAATGAAATTTGATGTTTAGAAGGATATCGTGTCTTAGAGTTCTTATTTTAAATCCCGACCGGATCTGTTGAAGGGGGCGGGGAGTTGGGAGGGGGGAAACCTAAAACTTGGAAAACACTTAGAGTGGAGGGATCGGGATGAAACTTGGTGGGACAAAACACGAGTCCTAGATACATGATTGACATAACCAGAACGGATCCGCTCTCTTTGGGGTAGTTGGGGGGGGGGTTAATTCTGAAAAATTAGAAACAATCAGGTATTTTTAACTTACGAACGGGTGATTGGATCTCCATGAAATTTGATATTTAGAAGGATATCGTGTCTCAAAGCTCTTATTTTAAATCCTGACCGGATCTAGTGACATTGGGGGAAGTTTGGGGTGGGGAAACCTAAAATGATGGAAAACGCTTAGATTGGAGGGATTGGGATGAAACTTGGTTGGAAAAATAAGCAGAAGTCTTGCATACGTGATTTACATAATTGGAACGGATCCGCTCAATTGGGGGGGGGGGTAATTCTGAAAAATAAGAAAAAATGACGTATTTTTAACTTACGAAGGAGTGATCGGATCTTCATGAAACTTCATATTTAGACAGAATTAAGTGATGAATGACACGTTTGATATTGTTTTACTATCTAGTATTCTGATATTTTAAATGGATTAAAAATTTCATTTTCGAAAAGCTCCTATATCTGGTAGTCGAAGTGAAAAACAGTTTCTATTGTCTTTGTGAGGTACCTTTCTGATAGGCATCAGATATCCGAGGACAAGCGTTTTACTTCTAAAAACCAGCACAAAGCACGATCACAGTCTATATGGTAATATTATCATAGGAGTTCTTCAAACAAAATATCATGATGGAACCTTCCTGGTAGCCAACTCTGCGAGACAAATGCAAGTGGTATTCCTTACTGCTTACTTGGCTCGTATGGTCTTCGTCAGTACCAACAGTGAAACTAAACAGATACTACAGTAGTGAATTATGGATTATAAGTAAAATCTCAGTACTGTGGAAATACTGCTGTACTCAAGTACTTTCAAATAAATAGAGTTAAAAAAAAAAAAGTTAAAACGTAGACTTATGTGATTGCACTAAATCCACTCAGTTATCCTTGGTGTTCCTAGTCCACAATATGCCAAGAAATCAGAAGCCCTATATTCTGACCAGCATAATTATATAGTTTAAAAATTATAAGAAATAATATCACAAAAACAAAAAATAATCTACTAGAGTTTTTCGTTCAGTTTCACTAGAATTTTTGATCTCACGTTTAAATTAGGTTGATAAGGAATATGAAGTATAATACCGAGGCTCAGGTCAACAAAGGTCAACATTTCGCAAAAGACAATAGCCTTGTCTTCGGTCTAACACTCTCTAATAAGTAGAATACGGATTATGTTACCAGGTAAAGAAAATTCCGAAATGCTCTCTACCTTTTGTAACATCATATAACAAAAATTTACTACCTATCCAAAATTCTCAGTTTGAATTTTTTATCCTCTATTTCTTGATTCCTCATATGCTCTTGCGTTACATAACACAACAACATTTACGATCTAGTGGTCTACCAAAAGGTCATCGGTTCAATAGGAAATTTTATCGATGGATAACCTAACAAAAGGTATATGTTAGGTCATAGAGCTTTGACTTAACAAGCATTTTTGTCAGAAGAGTGGCATACTTCCTTAGTATGGGCATTGAGAAAGCAAACACATTTTTGAATATATTTGGTTTTCAGTGAAGGGTAAGTACTTGGTTTGACATCTTGCCCACTCCCAAAGCCATCTAATAAAACGGTTTGTAGTTTTCCTTCCGGGTATTAGGTGCTTTAAGTTGCACTCCCAATAATACTCTAAGATTTAACTTTATAAATTAAAATTAATTCAATAAGTAAATGTGCAACAATCCAGCATGTCCTCCCCCTACCCAAAACCTGGCTAATAATTCAGAGGAGGTAGATCTCGAGGAATGATACTCTCCATCATCCAAAAAAATGAAATTGTGTTTACGCAATTTTCTTGAAATTTCCACAAAAATTAACCTACTTTTTTGTCTTTTTTTTAAGGCTTACTTCAAATTTACATCATGTCTAAATATAAATTACTGCATATTAATCTCCTCAAAAAAACTCCTAATAAATACTAAGGTAAGACAAATTAGCATAAAACCGCAGTGGAATGTGATTCTCCTGGCATCATTAAGCAGAAAAATCTCAAGATCATTTCCTACCTCAAAGTGTCATTTACCTAACCAAAACAAACGATGCTAAGAAAAATGTATCTTAGTGTACTTGATAATTCGACAACTCTGTTCAACCACAAATTCACGAGAACGTATAAGTAGTTCAATAATTCGATTTATAAAATTGTTCCTAATTTATATGACTAGAGAAAGAAAAGAAATTGTTGGCACCAAAAACCCAGTTAACCAAGAAAATTTCTGGAAATTTTATGCTATTGCAATGAGAATAACCTTAAATAACAGTTCAAATAGGGATAAATCCTTTTAACAGACAGTAATAAATTCCCAAAACATATTAGATATTTCGGTCACATATGCAGTGACCGTCATCAGTAGTGACATTCTGATGACGGTCACTGCATATATGACCGAAATGTCAAGTATTTTTGTGAAATTTATCACATCTTTTAAAAGAATTTATCCCTATTTGAACTTTAATTTATCATCATAAAAAGACAGTGTGGTCTTCGAAAGTATCAACGAAAATATCCTTTATATATATTAGTTGTTAGCCTTTTGCCAGCCAGAAAAGTGTGTCCTTGAAAACTATATTCATTTCATAAACGATAATTCCTCTGACGTTCACCTAAATTCGTAAATCTGAATCCGGGTAAATACATATATACTTAGGAAGTGGTAAACCTGTCTTCTGAGGAATATCAATGACGCGGGCAAAACGTCAACTCCAAGTCAAATTCTTGCATTGTTTGGAATCATACTAACAACTTGCTCTCCTTCAGCTCCTACAGAGTTATGGGAAAAATATAAATCGAAAATGGCCGAGGATATAATCCATCGAAAACGGTTAGAGACGTCAAATCTGACTTTTGATTTTAAATCAGAAATTTATAACTACACTTTAGTTATTATTGAAGATTTGTGCTTATGTACGGCAAACAAACCTCTTCAGGATTTGCAATGCCTTCACCTAATCGTAACGCTGCTGTTTCGACAGGTGTAGAATTGGATCGTGAACAAAGTTACAACACGAGTGATCTATTGTCGTATGTACAAAATAATATTTCTAAGTTAACGTCTGAGCAAAAGGACATTTATGATAAGATAATGCATTGTGTCGATAACAACGTTGGAGAAATCTTCTTTTTGGATGCGCCAGGAGGTACTGGTAAAACGTTTGTGATAAAATTGATTCTGGCATCAATTCGATCAAAAAATGACATAGCATTGGCAATTGCGTCGTCCGGAATAGCCGCAACGTTGCTGCCTGGTGGAAGAACTGCTCATTTGGCGTTGAAATAACCTCTGAATTTGCATTCTACAGAAACGCCCACGTGCAATATTTCCAAATCATTTTGGATGGGTAAAGTATTGCAGCAATGCAAACTTATTATTTGGGACGAGTGCACAATGGCACACAAAAAATCGATCGAGGCTCTGGATCCATCATTGCGAGATTTGCGAGGAAATTCGAAACCCTTTGGCAGCACATTAATATTGCTTGCGGGAAATTTCAGGCAAAAATTACCTATAATACCTAGATCAAACCCTGCAGACGAAATGAATGCTTGCCTGAAAAATTCTAATTTATGGGTACACGTAAAGACATTAATATTAACTACAAATATGCGTGTCTGATTGCAAAACGATGACTCTGATAAAACATTTTCAGATCAATTGCTGGCAATTGGAAACGAAAAGCTCCCAGTAGACGCAATTTCAGGACGTATACAACTGCCTGCTGAATTCTGTAATTTAGTGAAGTCCAAAAATGAATTGGTTTAAAACGTATTTCCGAATATTCTAACCAATTATAAAAATCATAAATGGCTAAGTGAACGAGCGATTCTGGCAGCCAAGAATAAAGACGTCCACGAAATCAACAATATTATTTTGACCAAGATTCGAAACCAGGAAGTAATTTACAAGTCAGTCGACATAGTTCTGGAACCAATTGAAGTGGTTAATTATCCATCTGAATTTTTAAATTCCCTGGATCTGCCAGGGTTTCTACCACACGTGCTACAACTAAAAATAGGCGTACCAATAATACTGTTACGAAATATCAACCCAGCAAAGCTTTGCAATGGGACACGACTTGCCGTAAAAAAAAAACAAAAAACAATGGAAAACGTAATAGAGGCAACAATCTTGACAGAGCCTTTTGAGGGTGAGGCTGTTCTTATTCCTCGCATTCCCATGATTCCAACGGATCTGTCTTTTTAATTTAAAAGATTGCAATTCTCAATTCGATTAGCATTTGCTATCACCATCAACAAAGCTCAAGGGCAATCAATAAAAAAATGTGGTATAGATCTTAATACAGATTGTTTTTACCATGGACAATTGTACAAGGTTTTTAACTGAAAGTAAGGAGCGACATTAAAACTTAAAACGAACAGAAATTACTCCGTATATGAAAGGGGCTGATCCCTCCTCGGCGCTCCGCTCTTTACGCTAAGTTTTTTATCGTTTTAAAAAGTAGAGTTGAAAGAAAGAGTCGAACTTTAGCGTAAGGAGCGGGGCGTTGAGGAGGGAACAGGCCCTTTCATATACGGAGTAATTTCTGTTCGTTTTAAGTTTTAATGTCGCTCCTTACTTTCAGTTAAAAAAACATTTATTATTTGAATAAAGTAAAACGAAGATTTAAAATGAATATTAAAAAGTAAGTTTTTGAGATAAGAGTAAAGAGTCAAACTTAAAACGAATAAAAATTACCTCAAACAGGAATTTAGTTACTGTTCTCTTCCATCTCCTCTAACCATAAAAGTTTTAAAGTCTGTTGCATCATTTGCGCTTTACTGAAAATAAATTTAACTGTACATTTTTTATTTATTTATAATTTTGAAAATAAAAAAATAAAAGGTATAAACGAATCGATGACTGAGTTTCCTGGGATTGATATCATTGTACATGCAATTTATTTTCATTAGTCCGTTTCAGTCATCTTGATTATTATAATTATTTGTTTTTTATTTGTCGTCGATGTTTTGAAAAAACACAGCAGTGTTCAAGATACAAATAATTTTCAATAAAACGTAAATGACGCAAAAGGTGCTAAATCTTCAGATAGTTTGAGGAAGGGAATGAGGTTAGTTCCAACTGTGGTAGGCTGCTGTTTGAATATATATATATATATATATATATATATATATATATATATATATATATATATATATATATATATATATATATATATATATAAGCCCCCCCGCGCGCGTAAGTCGTTACGCGCCATAATAGTTACGCGCCATTGTAGTTGTGTCCCTATGTCCCACCTGTGAATATAGATATATATATATATATATATATATATATATATATATATATATATATATATATATATATATATATATATATATATATATATATATATATATATATATATATATATATATATATATATATATATGGTTTTAACTACGTAAAACTTGCGAATATACAACATTCTTTGCTGTCCCATTGTCTTTGCATATAAATAGATTGTCAGGTTTACCGACTCTTGAACATGCAACATATAATGGTCCATGGGAAAACAATCTGTATTCAGATCTATACCTCATGATTCTAATGATTGCCCTTGAGCTTTGTTGATGGTGATTGCTAATCGACCATTCCCTGTCCCGGTGTCCCGGTCGTCATTTATATCCCCCTGTTTCCCCCGGTGTCCCCGTTGTAGTTGTGTCCCTGTGTCTCGGTCGTCATTTATATTCCCTGTGTCCCGGTCGTCATTTGTATCCCGGTGCCCCGGTCTGTAGATACATTCGTTTTTTAGTTTTGTTTTTCTCCATTATTTTTTCCTTTTTTTTTCTTTTTTAGTTTATTTAGATTTTTAGATTTTTTAGTTTTTTATTAGTTTTTAGTTTTTTTTTCTTTTTAGTTTTTTTGTAGTTTTTACCTTCTTTTTAGTTTTGTTAGTTTTTTTTTTTACTTATGTCCTGGTCGTCATTTATATTCCCTGTGTCCCGGTGCTTTGTTGATTGCTAATCGAACATTCCTTTTGTCCTGGTCGCTTTCTCTTTGAGTGCTTAGTTTTTTAGATGAAAATTTTTTTTTAGTTTTTTCCTTTTTTTCTTTTTAGTTTTTTATTGGTTTTTACCTTTATTTTAGCTTATTTTTCAGTTTTTTCCTTTTTTTTAGTTTTTTTTTATTTTTTATTTTTTTAGTTTTTTACCTTTTTTTAGTTTTTTTAGTTTTTTTAGTTTTTTAGCTTTTTTACTTTTTTTATTAGTTCTTAGTTTTTTTGTAGTTTTTGCCTTTTTTTAGTTTTTTCAGTTTTTTTTTTAGTTTTTTATTGGTTTTTACCTTTATTTTAGCTTATTTTTCAGTTCTTTCCTTTTTTTTAGTTTTTTTAGTTTTTAGTTTTTTTAGTTTTTTACCTTTTTTTAGTTTTTTTAGTTTTTTTAGTTTTTTAGCTTTTTTATTTTTTTTTATTAGTTTTTAGTTTTTTTTGTAGTTTTTGCCTTTTTTTAGTTTTTTTAGTTTTTTAGCTTTTTTATTAGTTTTTAGTTTTTTTTTGTAGTTTTTGCCTTTTTTTAGTTTTTTTCTTTTTAGTTTTTTTGTAGTTTTTTCCTTCTTTTTAGTTTTGTTAGTTTTTTTTTTTACTTATGTCCTGGTCGTCATTTATACTCCCTGTGTCCCGGTGCTTTGTTGATTGCTAATCGAACATTCCTTTTGTCCTGGTCGCTTTCTCTTTGAGTGTCGTCATTTATTTTTTTCTTTTTTAGTTCTTTTAGTTTTTACCTTTTTTATTTTTTTTTAGTTTTTTAGATGAAAATTTTTTTTAGTTTTTTCCTTTTTTTCTTTTTAGTTTTTTATTGGTTTTTACCTTTATTTTAGCTTATTTTTCAGTTTTTTCCTTTTTTAGTTTTTTTTATTTTTTATTTTTTTTTTAGTTTTTTACCTTTTTTTAGTTTTTTTAGTTTTTTTAGTTTTTTAGCTGTCCTTTTTTTTAGTTTTTTTTAGTTTTTAGTTTTTTTAGTTTTTTACCTTTTTTTAGTTTTTTTAGTTTTTTTAGTTTTTTAGCTTTTTTATTTTTTTTATTAGTTTTTGTTTTTTTTGTAGTTTTTGCCTTTTTTTTAGTTTTTTTAGTTTTTTAGCTTTTTTATTAGTTTTTAGTTTTTTTTGTAGTTTTTGCCTTTTTTTAGTTTTTTTAGTTTTTTAGCTTTTTTATTTTTTTATTAGTTTTTAGTTTTTTTTGTAGTTTTTGCCTTTTTTTAGTTTTTTCAGTTTTCAGTTTTGTCACCTGATCCAGGTTTTTCAGGTGACGTCACCTGATCCATCCACAGATCCACACACAGACAACTTATTTTTATATATATAGATATCTATATATATAAAAATAAGTTGTCTGTGGATCTGTGGATGGATCAGGTGACGTCACCTGAAAAAACTGGATCAGGTGACGTCAAAACTGAAAAAACTAAAAAAAGGCAAAAACTACAAAAAAAACTAAAAATCTATATATATAAAAATAAGTTATCTGTGGATCTGTGGATGGATCAGGTGACGTCACCTGAAAAAACTGGATCAGGTGACGTCAAAACTGAAAAAACTAAAAAAAGGCAAAAACTACAAAAAAAACTAAAAACTAATAAAAAAAATAAAAAAGCTAAAAAACTAAAAAAACTAAAAAAAGGCAAAAACTACAAAAAAAACTAAAAACTAATAAAAAAGCTAAAAAACTAAAAAAACTAAAAAAAGGCAAAAACTACAAAAAAAACTAAAAACTAATAAAAAAAAATAAAAAAGCTAAAAAACTAAAAAAACTAAAAAAACTAAAAAAACTAAAAACTAAAAAAAAACTAAAAAAAAAGAAAAAACTGAAAAATAAGCTAAAATAAAGGTAAAAACCAATAAAAAACTAAAAAAAAAACTGAAAAAACTAAAGAAAGGTAAAAAACTAAAAAAAATAAAAATAAAAAAAAAAATAAAAAAAAGGAAAAAACTGAAAAATAAGCTAAAATAAAGGTAAAAACCAATAAAAAACTAAAAAGAAAAAAAGGAAAAAACTAAAAAAAATTTTCATCTAAAAAACTAAAAAAAACTAAAAAAGGTAAAAACTAAAAGAACTAAAAAAGAAAAAAATAAATGACGAAACTCAAAGAGAAAGCGACCAGGACAAAAGGAATGTTCGATTAGCAATCAACAAAGCACCGGGACACAGGGAGTATAAATGACGACCAGGACATAAGTAAAAAAAAAACTATCTATCTATATATATAAAAATAAGTTGTCTGTGGATCTGTGGATCGTGGATCAGGTGACGTCACCTGAAAAAACTAGATCAGGTGACGTCAAAACTGAAAAAACTAAAAAAAGGCAAAAACTACAAAAAAAACTAAAAACTAATAAAAAAAATAAAAAAGCTAAAAAACTAAAAAAAGGCAAAAACTACAAAAAAAAACTAAAAACTAATAAAAAAGCTAAAAAACTAAAAAAACTAAAAAAAGGCAAAAACTACAAAAAAAACTAAAAACTAATAAAAAAAATAAAAAAGCTAAAAAACTAAAAAAACTAAAAAAACTAAAAAAAGGTAAAAAACTAAAAAAACTAAAAACTAAAAAAAACTAAAAAAAAGGAAAAAACTGAAAAATAAGCTAAAATAAAGGTAAAAACCAATAAAAAACTAAAAAAAAAAAACTGAAAAAACTAAAAAAAGGCAAAAACTACAAAAAAAAACTAAAAACTAATAAAAAAAAGTAAAAAAGCTAAAAAACTAAAAAAACTAAAGAAAGGTAAAAAACTAAAAAAAATAAAAAATAAAAAAAAAACTAAAAAAAAGGAAAAAACTGAAAAATAAGCTAAAATAAAGGTAAAAACCAATAAAAAACTAAAAAGAAAAAAAGGAAAAAACTAAAAAAAATTTTCATCTAAAAAACTAAAAAAAACTAAAAAGGTAAAAACTAAAAGAACTAAAAAAGAAAAAAATAAATGACGAAACTCAAAGAGAAAGCGACCAGGACAAAAGGAATGTTCGATTAGCAATCAACAAAGCACCGGGACACAGGGAGTATAAAAGACGACCAGGACATAAGTAAAAAAAAAAACTATCTATATATATAAAAATAAGTTGTCTGTGGATCTGTGGATCGTGGATCAGGTGACGTCACCTGAAAAAACTGGATCAGGTGACGTCAAAACTGAAAAAACTAAAAAAAGGCAAAAACTACAAAAAAAACTAAAAACTAATAAAAAAAATAAAAAAGCTAAAAAACTAAAAAAACTAAAAAAAGGCAAAAACTACAAAAAAAACTAAAAACTAATAAAAAAGCTAAAAAACTAAAAAAACTAAAAAAAAGGCAAAAACTACAAAAAAAACTAAAAACTAATAAAAAAAATAAAAAAGCTAAAAAACTAAAAAAACTAAAAAAAGGTAAAAAACTAAAAAAACTAAAAACTAAAAAAAACAAAAAAAGGAAAAAACTGAAAAATAAGCTAAAATAAAGGTAAAAACCAATAAAAAACTAAAAAAAAACTGAAAAAACTAAAAAAAGGCAAAAACTACAAAAAAAACTAAAAACTAATAAAAAAAAGTAAAAAAGCTAAAAAACTAAAAAAAACTAAAAAAACTAAAAAAAGGTAAAAAACTAAAAAAAATAAAAAAAAATAAAAAAAAAGGAAAAAACTGAAAAATAAGCTAAAATAAAGGTAAAAACCAATAAAAAACTAAAAAGAAAAAAAGGAAAAAACTAAAAAAAATTTTCATCTAAAAAACTAAAAAAAACTAAAAAAGGTAAAAACTAAAAGAACTAAAAAAGAAAAAAATAAATGACGACACTCAAAGAGAAAGCGACCAGGACAAAAGGAATGTTCGATTAGCAATCAACAAAGCACCGGGACACAGGGAGTATAAATGACGACCAGGACATAAGTAAAAAAAAAACTAACAAAACTAAAAAGAAGGTAAAAACTACAAAAAAACTAAAAAGAAAAAAAAAACTAAAAACTAATAAAAAAACTAAAAAATCTAAAAATCTAAATAAACTAAAAAAGAAAAAAAAGGAAAAAAATAAAGGAGAAAAACAAAACTAAAAAACGAATGTATATACAGACCGGTACACCGGGATACAAATGACGACCGGGACACAGGGAATATAAATGACGACCGGGACACAGGGACACAACTACAACGGGGACAGCGGGGGAAACAGGGGGATATAAATGACGACCGGGACAAAAAAAACTAAAAAGAAAAAAAAACTAAAAACTAATAAAAAAACTAAAAAATCTAAAAATCTAAATAAGCTAAAAAAGAAAAAAAAAGGAAAAAAATAAAGGAGAAAAACAAAACTAAAAAACGAATGTATATACAGACCGGGACACCGGGATACAAATGACGACCGGGACACAGGGAATATAAATGACGACCGGGACACAGGGACACAACTACAACGGGGACACCGGGGGAAACAGGGGGATATAAATGACGACCGGGACACCGGGACAGGGAATGGTCGATTAGCAATCACCATCAACAAAGCTCAAGGGCAATCATTAGAATCATGAGGTATAGATCTGAATACAGATTGTTTTCCCATGGACCATTATATGTTGCATGTTCAAGAGTCGGTAAACCTGACAATCTATTTATATGCAAAGACAATGGAACAGCAAAGAATGTTGTATATTCGCAAGTTTTACGTAGTTAAAACCATATATATATATATATATATATATATATATATATATATATATATATATATATATATATATATATATATATATATATATATATATATATATATATATATATATATATATATATATATATATATATTATATATATATATATATATATATATATATATATATATATATATATATATATATATATATATATATATATATATATATATTCACAGGTGGGACATAGGGACACAACTACAATGGCGCGTAACTATTATGGCGCGTAACGACTTACGCGCGCGGGGGGGCTTGGGGGGGGGGGGGCGCGAAGCGCCCCCACCAGCTAGGTGTTGGGGTGGCGCGAAGCGCCACCCCAACAGCTAGTATCTATATATATAAAAATAAGTTGTATTTTTTAAAAAAAATAAAAAAGCTAAAAAACTAAAAAAACTAAAAAAACTAAAAAAAGGTAAAAAACTAAAAAAACTAAAAACTAAAAAAAAAACTAAAAAAAAAGGAAAAAACTGAAAAATAAGCTAAAATAAAGGTAAAAACCAATAAAAAACAAAAAAAAAAACTGAAAAAACTAAAAAAAGGCAAAAACTACAAAAAAAAAACTAAAAACTAATAAAAAAAAGTAAAAAAGCTAAAAAACTAAAAAAACTAAAAAAACTAAAAAAAGGTAAAAAACTAAAAAAAATAAAAAATAAAAAAAAAAACTAAAAAAAGGAAAAAACTGAAAAATAAGCTAAAATAAAGGTAAAAACCACTAAAAAACTAAAAAGAAAAAAAGGAAAAAACTAAAAAAAAATTTCATCTAAAAAACTAAAAAAAACTAAAAAAGGTAAAAACTAAAAGAACTAAAAAATAAAAAAATAAATGACGACACTCAAAGAGAAAGCGACCAGGACAAAAGGAATGTTCGATTAGCAATCAACAAAGCACCGGGACACAGGGAGTATAAATGACGACCAGGACATAAGTAAAAAAAAAAACTATCTATATATATAAAAATAAGTTGTCTGTGGATCTGTGGATCGTGGATCAGGTGATGTCACCTGAAAAAACTGGATCAGGTGACGTCAAAACTGAAAAAACTAAAAAAAGGCAAAAACTACAAAAAAACTAAAAAATAATAAAAAAAATAAAAAAGCTAAAAAACTAAAAAAACTAAAAAAAGGCAAAAACTACAAAAAAAACTAAAAACTAATAAAAAAGCTAAAAACTAAAAAAACTAAAAAAAAGGCAAAAACTACAAAAAAAAAAACTAAAAACTAATAAAAAAAATAAAAAAGCTAAAAAACTAAAAAAACTAAAAAACTAAAAAAAAGGTAAAAAACTAAAAAAACTAAAAACTAAAAAAACTAAAAAAAAGGAAAAAACTGAAAAATAAGCTAAAATAAAGGTAAAAACCAATAAAAAACTAAAAAAAAAACTGAAAAAACTAAAAAAAGGCAAAAACTACAAAAAAACTAAAAAATAATAAAAAAAGTAAAAAAGCTAAAAAACTAAAAAAAACTAAAAAAACTAAAAAAACTAAAAAAAAGGTAAAAAACTAAAAAAAATAAAAAATAAAAAAAAAACTAAAAAAAAAGGAAAAAACTGAAAAATAAGCTAACATAAAGGTAAAAACCAATAAAAAACTAAAAAGAAAAAAAGGAAAAAACTAAAAAAAATTTTCATCTAAAAAACTAAAAAAAAACTAAAAAAGGTAAAAACCAAAAGAACTAAAAAAGAAAAAAATAAATGACGACACTCAAAGAGAAAGCGACCAGGACAAAAGGAATGTTCGATTAGCAATCAACAAAGCACCGGGACACAGGGAGTATAAATGACGACCAGGACATAAGTAAAAAAAAAAAACTTAACAAAACTAAAAAGAAGGTAAAAACTACAAAAAAAACTAAAAAGAAAAAAAAACTAAAAACTAATAAAAAAACTAA